>NC_040904.2:174412149-174712149 GCF_004126475.2 Phyllostomus discolor
TTAATCTCTCTGAGCTTGAATTTCTTTTGCTGTGAATGCTTTACAGGATCAGGCTCTTATAGACTAACATACATAAAACTCCCAGCACAATGCCTGGACTTAAAACAATCACATACCCTAATTACAAGCAAGGGTTACAGCTTCCATAACCAACATTTATGGAGGTTTCAGTATTCCTAAATGTATCAACATGTTCCCCTGTAGCACATTGAAACTTAAAGCATTTCCGTCTTGTAAGAAATTTTCTAGGATATCAAAATAATTTTAAGTGTACCTATATTGGTCTGTCTCAAATAAAGCACATTACAGTTTCTGAAGATGTGTTAATTTTATTTCTAGATCTAAGCTATAATTGCCTCAGAGTATGAAAATATTTTTTAAGCAGAACCTACAAAGAAGGTTTTGATAAAAACTAACCTTAAATCAAATTAAACTGCAAATACTAAAATATGAAATGATAATATAACTGAATTAATTAGAAAGATAATGTAAGATGTACATTACCTTGCCAAGTCCAAAGTCCCATGATTTCTTAGAATGCAATTCTTCCAAAGGGACATTGCTCCTAAGAGTCATAAATAAGACAGCATTAAGGTTTGCTTTATTCTCTCTGAAAATTATTGTTCTAAATTATGGTTCCCAAAATTAGATGCAAATCAGGATTATAAGAGAAGCCTTAAAAAAAAATAGAGTCAAAGCTTCATCCGAAGGAGCCTATTTATTATTGGTACCAAACTTGCTATTTTGCATTATAAAATCACTGCAAGTGACATGGGTTTAGCCAGGTTTAGGAACCATATTATAAATCATTTTTATAAAGGGCATCGTATTCATTTCTTTTTTAACCTCAGCAGAGGAGATGCTCATTGATTTTTTTTTGGGGGGGGGGGGGAGGAGGGAGGAAGAAAGGGAGAGAAACATCATTGTGAGAGAGAAACATCAACTGATTGCCTCTCCTACCTGCCCCAATCAGGAACTGACCCTGCAACCCAGACTTGTGCCTTGATCCAATTGAATCCTCAACACTTTGGTTCATGGAACGCCACTCCAACCAACTCAATCAATGGAGCCATGTACTCCAGGGCATAAGGTATATTTTAAAATTCAAAGCCTAACATGTTGTTTCACATTCATAAATCTTTGGATATCTGGAGATTTGCAAAAGAACTCATTTGTTGATTTTATTAAATAAGCTATCAATCTATGTTTTAATTAATTTCTTATGCCAATCCCATCAATATTTTTGAAAGAAAATATTTCAAAAATAAAAATCTATTCTAATTCATGATTTTCAATTAGCAACATTTGACTAAATCATCATTATTACCAAGAAAGTTAGGACTACCCTGAAACTATAAGTTTTCTTTAATTACATATAACTGCAGTGTAATAAACTACTGATAATGCTTCTGTATGCCATTAACATTTGAAATCTATTAATTCCTTGTTCTGACTGGTAATAACCAAGTCACCTTCCCATGGAGGGCTGTTAAAAGTTAGAAAATATGCTTAATAGACTTTCAGTCAAGATGGCAGCATGGGCACACACAGCTCATCTCTTCATGCAACCATGTCAAAATTATAACTAAAACATATAACAACCATCACTCAGAACTGTCAGATACTGAGTTAAATAGAAGTCTGACAACTACGAAATTAAAGAAACCACATCCATCCAGACTGGTAGGTGGGGCACAGACTCAGAATGGGCTGGTCCCTCACACGTGTGAGGGATAAAAATTTGGCTGGGATATCTCCAAAGTAAGGAACCCCAGCCCCACACCAGAGACCCTAGCCCAGGATTCCATGCTATGAAGGTGAGTCCCCACAAATTCTGGCTGCAAAAACCAGCATGGACAGAGTCAGTGGAAAAAACTTCTGCAGTCCCAAGCAGTTCCTCTTAACCTACACATGGACTCACCTACTCAGACTCACTCCCACTGAGTTCCAGCACTGGGGTAGCAGCTTGAAAGGCACCAGTGACACGGGAGAAACTGAAGTGTCTGGCATCAAGGCAAGGAGAGGCCATTGTTCCTTTGCTAAAACCTTCCCCCACGGAGCCAGCAGGCTGGTGCCATATCTGAGACTCCATCAACCAGGCTAACAGTGTTTGTCTAGCCTTGGAGATCCCTAAGGACTTTGCCCCACCCAACTTACAGGCCCACCCAAGCTGCTTTTCCAAAAGAATGGCCAGTCTTGGCTCATGCTTCACAACTTCCTAAATCTGATCAAACAAGTAACAGCTGATGTTAGTGAGCCCCAGGCCTGGCACTAGCAGCAGCCAGCCTAGATTCACAGCTTGACTTTACCTGGGAATCTCCAAGCCCAGCACAAGTAGCAGCCATCTCAGATCGCTTTACAGCTCAGGCAGAGAGGCCCTGGGAAAAACACAGGTGGGGGCTGACTTTGGCCTGCATCACCTGGGAAACCCCAGGGCTAGTGCACCCAGGAGACAGCTCCAGACCACTTCAGAGCACCTCCACCCTGCCCCTGCACAGCTGATCCTCCATGGAAGGCAGGGGTTGGTGGTAAGTGGTCACAGGCAATTCTTGCAGCTGACTGGCCTGGGTAAATCCCTCCTATTGATCTGCCAACAGCAACGAAGGCTCAAGTACAAGAGGAGGGTGTACTCAGCCCACACAAATGACATACTTTGAGTACTCGGCTTGGGTGATAGGGGAGGCTGTGCCACTGGACCCTATAGTACACCTACTACATTAGACCACTCTACCAAGACATGGAGTCAAAGCAGCTCTACCTAAAACATATAAACAAACACAGGGAGGCTGCCAAAATGAGACAAAGAAACATGGCCCAAATGAAAGAACAGATCAAAACTCCAAAAAAAGAGCTAAATGAAACACAGATAAACAATCTATCAGATGCAGAGTTCAAAACACTGGTAATAAGGATGCTCAAGGAACTTAATGAGGACCTCAACAGCATAAAAAAGATCCAGTCAAAAATGAAGGATATACTAATTGAAATAAAGAACAATTTACAGGGAAACAAAATTAGAGTGGATGAAGCCAAGAATCAAATCAATGATATGGAGCATAAGGAAGCAAAGAACCACCAATCAGAACAAGAAGAAAAAAGAATCCCCCCCCTCAATGAGGATAGTATAAGTAGCCTCTTGGACAACTTCAGGAGGTCCAATATGCACAACATACAGGTTCTAGAAGGAGAAGGGAAAGAGCAAGAAATTGGAAATCTATTTGAAAAAAGTAATGAAAGAAAACTTCCCTAATTTGGCAAAGGAAATAGACATGCAAGTCCAAGAAACACAGAGAGTCCCAATCAAGATGGATACAAAATGGTCCACTACAAGAAACATAATTAAAATGCTAAAGGTTAAAAATAAAGAGAGAATCTTAAAAGCAGCAAGAGAAAAGCAGGTAGTTACCTATAAGAGAATTCCTATAAGACTGTCAGCTGATTTTTCAAAAGAAACTTTGCAGGCTAGACTGGATTAGCAAGAAATACTCAAAGTTATGAAAAGCAGGAACTTACAGCCAAGCCTGCTCTACCCAGCAAAGATACCATTTAGAATCAAAGGGCAGATAAAGAGCTTCCAAGACAAGAAAAAACAAAAGGAGTTCATTAACACAACAAATGTTAAAGGGGCTTATTTAAAAAAAAAAGATCAAAACAATGAACAATAAAATGGCAAAAATACATATCTATCAATAATTGAATCTAAAAAACAAACAGGGAACAAGAAGAACTGAGACAGAATCATGGATATAGAGAGCATTCTGATGGTTGCCAGATGGGAGGGCGGTTTGGGGGAATGCGTGAAGAGGTGAGGGGATTAAGAAGTACAAATAAGTAGTTCCAGAATAGCAATGGGGATGTAAAGTACAGTACAGGAAATAGAGTACTAAAAGAATTTGAATGCATAACCTACAAACATGAACAATGTTAGGGGGATTGCCTAAGGGAGTAGAGGGTACTGGGTGGAGGGGGCTAAAGGGGTAAAAAAATCAGGACAACTGTAATAGCATAATCAATAAAATAAAAAGAAAATATGCTTATTATACCAGTGAGCATTCCTATATATGCAATCCTTTTATTTCTTACTGTAAATTAATAAATTAATATTCTGGAAGGTGTATAAGTATCTTGAACTATGTGTTCAAGTCAAGTTTTCTCAAATCTAATTAACATCAAAATTCAGGTGAAAAGATACCATTGCCCTGGCAAATATGAGAACTATACACTCAAGCAGGGTGATATAATTAAGAATCTGACAACTGGTAATCCTTTGAGGGCAGCCTGCCCAGCCTCAGAAAACAATATGCCTACCCCGCTCAGCATCAATTCAACCTTCAACGTGCATGACACTAAATTCTGATTTGCATTCTTCGGATTTACCTAAAAACTTACATAGTGTTCACCGGATATTTCTCGATTTCTATCTGCGTTGTCTTCTCTTGGTAGTCCCTTTGAAATTTTCCTTTAAAAATAAAAATACGCATTGAACTAAAACTTGAGAATAAACTATTTCTATTTTTTAATTAGAAGCCATTTAGTATGACCCAAATAGAGGGAAATGCCTGTCCACAATGTCATTCTATGTTTAATTTCATATTCCTCCAAATACACACACAAATACACACACATACACACAAAACTGAAAAAAGAAAAACCCAACAGACTAGTACATTTTCCACCTTTAACACCAACCTTTTTTTTCATAGCTGGCTAGACAGCAATCCTTCTCAAAAGATGTACTAGGATTATTCCCCTCATTATAGTTGTACTCATTCTGATCATTCTTGTTTGGCTCACACTTTTGCGGATAACTTATTTTATTAAAGCTGGAACTACTAAAATTCAACTCTGGATCTACAAAAATACTTCCAATGCATCTCTCAGAGAGATGGTTTTCATCAGAACTGGTAAGCACACAAATCTCTCTCTCATAACCACACTTGTCAAATGGTTTTCTTATGGTCTGTTGATCTATTTTTAATAAATTGTTCACATTTTCATTAATAAAAGAGTTAAAATTCTCTGACAAAAGGCCAGGGGTTGGCTGGTTCACAACTTCAAAAAAATTTGAAATGTCTTTCCTATTTTCTTCCCAAATATGTTGTGTGGATTCTTTTTCAGCAATGAAGTCTGAGTGTCTTCTCTTATCCATGCTCCCACCATCTTCACCCGTAACAACAGCAGGTCTTCCAGTGAGGAAATTCCTATTTCCTGGACTTTGGGGTAAATAAAACCATATTTAGCAAGAAAAGCATTTTCATTCAGAAACTCTTAAATTCTGAGAAAAGACTTTGAGTAACTACTGACATTTGCCTAGATTTTGTTTTTATTTTTCAAATTTAAATAAATAATATCACTTTGGGTGGAAATTTGTCTATTGCACTTATAATGCCTTAGTGAGTATAAAATAAACTACACTTAGTTTAGTATCTCAATATGCAAAATCATTATGTGGTTCAATTTATTGTTATATTAACAAAACATGACCAAACTCTAGTATATCTTCTATAATAACATCTAGCAAATAACCTAGAAAACCACTACTATGTCACTGATGTTCCATTTAACCAGAGAAAGATGTTTTTAAGACTGCACAGAGAAAAATTATCCTCAGTGTTAAAATATTAAATCAAATAGTTATGAGGACAATATAATAGATTTTTCTCAACCGAACAAAAATATAAAAACAACTCTGATGTCCCCAAGGAAGAACAATAAAAATACAAATGCATATATAAGTAATAAAGCCAAGAGATAAGATGAATTAGATGAAATGGTTAAACCAGATAATGTAAGTTCCCTTCTATTACAGAAATCATAACTCTAGGTTATGTTCAACCTGTACAAAAAAATCAAAGGTATCATAGAAAATAATTATAAATCAAGATATTCTGGACTCTGTTGCCATTGGCTACCTATAATCAGTTAGCGTTAGGTTGTTTCAGAGATTATAGGTACAAAAAACTTAGAAAAGAAACATAGACTGCTATAACTAACTGATTTCTAATTCTATTTTTCAAGTTACTTCTTAAATATTTAATGAACGGTCACATCTGCTGTGTTCCAGACAGTACACCACATGTTGAGGATAGAGAGATAAAATAATTCAGTTTGGTATTAAAGGAAAGAAATGTTTTGCCCATGAATACTCACAGATCATGGTCCTACATTGTTTCTCAATATGGATGTCATCAGTGTTTACGGCAGAATAATGCTCTTCTGTTATGTATAGACATGAACATGTATAGACATGCATAAAAAGAAGTAAGCACATACCAGAGGGATGGAATAATAAGAACCAATGCAGAGTTTGCAGCATGTTTGAGAAACAAAAAGAAGAGAAATAAAGTTAGCAACAGTGAAAGGAAACTTGTGACCTGTCTTAAAAGGTACAAAAGGGCCAGATGATGTACAACTTTATTTGGGGAAAAACAGTAAGAAGTTCTAAGTATAAAAGTAAAATTAACTTGCAAAATATCAGCCTGATTGCTGAGTGAATATGGATTTCAGGACTTCCATCTGCTCAAAATGAAATAAGAGTGAACAGATTTATCCTGCTTCCTGACACAGAAAGAGAGAAGAAAAATATATTAAACAATGGTTTTCAGATATAAGCCAGCCACCAGATAGAACAGCATAATGATGTCTGAAAGAGAGGAAACAAATGAGGTGAACCCTATGATTTCTCCTAGTTCACTGCCTGGAGAGAGTATTCAAGCCACACAATAGGGAGGGCATACCCAGTCAGAGGCTACAGACTGCCTTTGTTGAGGACATAGAGCTTGAGGTTCAGAGAAACACTAGATGATACAGCTCACAGGGCAGAGTACTGTGAAGGCAAGTGCTACAAAGAAGGAGCTCCAGAGATCTGCAGAGAATTCTCAAATCTCCAGGTCAGTACTGATCAGCACATGCGTATGAGGTAATTACCCAAGGCTGGGAAAAGAAATACCCACGGTGAGAAGTCTGAACAATTCTAGGAGCTCACACAGTGATGGGAAAAATTTTGCATTCCTACCAGCAAGAGTAGAAAGCCTTATAATTCAAAAAGAAATCAGAGAGGACTCAGAAGGGTATTGTCTTAGCAGGAGACAGAATTAGCCATAGACTGAAGACATATCTCATTCCATTTAGCAAAGTTTAAGGAAAGCCTCAATAAGATCACACTATTTCCAACTAAATAAGTTATATCCCAGAACAAAGCTTAGTACAGTTTACAGGAGTACAAAAATTACCGGAAACCAAAAAGATAAAATTCAAAATGTACAGAATCCAAACAAAATTACCAGGAAGGCAATAAAACAAAGTTATATAATCCACAATGAGGAGAAAAATCAATTATTAGAAACAGACCAAGAACCGACAGAAGGGACAGAATTTGTAGACCAGTACAATAAAAGCGTTACAATGATATTCTCTATATTCAAGGAGAGAGAGCAAAGAATGAGTGTATTAAAGAGATACATGAAAGACATAAAGAAGAGTTAAATCTGTCTTCTAGACATGAAAAGTACACTGAATAGGTTTACCAGATTAGACACCAAAGAAGATACAATTAATGAAGATATAGCAATATAATCTATGCAAAATGAAATGGGAAAAAAATAAAAAATAAAAAGCATCAGTAAACTGTGACACAACTTCAACTGAATTAATTTACATGTGACTTGAGTCCCCAAGAGGAGAGAGAAATCAGACAAAAAATATTTGAACAATTAATAGCTGAATTTTTTTCCAAATTTGATAAAAGTAGTAAGTCCACAGATCAAGATTCTCAACACAGCATAAACACAAGAAGTAAAATGAAAATGACATCCCAATCATAGGATAGAAATCCATAGTAGAAAATCCATGACAAAAAAAATCTTAAAAAAAAAAATAAAAGATATATATTATATATACAGATATTAAGAAAAGAATGGCAGTGGCCTGGCCGGTGAGGCTTGGTTGGTTGGAGCATCATCCTGTACACCGAAAGGCTGTGGGTTCTATTCCAAGTCAGGGCACATACCTAGGATGTGGGTTCAATCTCCAGTCAGGGCATATATGTAAGGCAATCAGTCAATGTTTCTGTTATACTCTTTTCCCCTAGGATGTGGGTTCAATCTCCAGTCAGGACATATATGTAAGGCAATCAGTCAATGTTTCTCTTATACTCTTTTCCCCTTCCTCTCTCTCTAAAGCAATGAAAAAATGTCTTCAGATGAGGATAAAATAATTTTAAAAAATAAGAAAGATAGCCAACTTCTAATTAAAAACAATGCAAGTCAAAAGACATCTTTTGAAAGGAAGACAATAAAGATTTACAAATATACAACAGATGAAAGAATTACCAGAAGAACCATACTACAAGAAATATTTAAAGAAAATCTTCCAAGCAAAAGAAAAGTGTCACCAGACACTTTTTTAGATGGAACTCTAGATCCATATAAAATAATGAAGACCATCAAAAATAAAAAATGTGTGCTTATGTACAAAAAAACATGTTTTATAGTGCTTTTAACTGTGTAAAGCAAAAAGAATGTATTGTTGGTATAAAGCAAAAAGAATGTATTACTGGGTTTTCCAGTCAAAATGGTAAAGTAGATAAATTCTGTGCCCACCTCTTCTCATGGTCACATCAAATTAAAACTAAATTATAGAATACCCATCACTGAGAACCCCTGCAGACCAGCTGGACAGAATTCCTATAACTAAGGATATAAAGAAAAAGCCATGCCCTGGCCAGGTGGCTTAGTTGGTTGGAGCACTATCCCATGCACCAACAGTTGCAGGTTCAATCCCCAGTCAGGGAACATATGGGAGGCAACTGGTTGATGTTTCTCTCACTCTCTCTCTAAAATCAATAAAACACATCCTCAGGTAAGATTTTTTTTTTAAATTAAAGAAAAAGCCATGTCAAAACTGGTAGTAGGGGCAGAGATACAGGACAGGCAGGACAAACACCCATGGTGTGGCAACTAAGAGTCAGGAGGGACATCTCAGCTGCAGAGATCCCCAAAGGGTCCCAGCCCCACACCTGGCCCCCCAGCCCAGAGCACCAATGCCAGGAAAAGAAGTCCCCGTAATATCTCGTTGTGAAAATGAACAGGGAGTGCCTCTGTGAAAAACAAAGGGCTGCAGGAGACCAAAGCATGCTGTTTGTAGCACACAAATTCACTCACCCAAAACTCACTCACTCTAAGCTCCAGCACAGGGGCAGCAGGTCAAAAAGCACCAGGGACATATGAGGAGACACTAAATTGACTATTAAACTGACTATCTTCAGGGTGAGTGCTAGAGAGGCAAAAGTTGGGGCAACTCTCTCCAAGTGATGAAAGCTCTGGCAAACGCCTTTGCTCCCTCAGTGAGCTCTCCACTCACCCAGCCAGTGCAGCACAGGGGTAAGCCAAATCTGTGCTCTCCATTACACTACCACCATTCTCCCTGGCCCCGTGATTCCTTGAGACCCCACCCACCACACTCCCCCGGCCCAAACCTCTACCAGTGGTTCCTCCACACAAACAGTCTGTCTCAGATTGTACTGCAGACTTTTCCCAAAATCTCTCAAAGGTACACAAACCAAAGGGGGTGCTCTGTAGTTCTTCCTAGGTGGCCCCAACAGAGCATGAGTGGTGACACATCTCAACTTGCATTGTTAACTCCCATCAAGTGGCTCCAAACAAAAGCAGTGGCCAGTCTCGGTCTGAAAGTTCCATCTAAGTCCAACACTAGTGGCAGACAGCCTCGGTTCACACCACAGCCTCTCCAAGCCCAGCACAAGCAGCAACCAACTGCAAATCAGCTAGAGTCCCACCAGGCAGCCCTAGGTGTGATACAAGCAGCTGACCCTGGCTTACACCTGTGCACTTCCCAGTATACTCCAGACCCAACATACCCAGTGGAGGGCTCAGGCCACATCAGAGCACCAAACAGCTCCACAAATGACACACTCAAAGAGGAAATTCAGCTGGTACCACGGCCCCACTAAAGCAATTCACACTCTATGGAATCATCCCCCTTACAACACCTAGCCCACTGGAATGACAGCCTGTCCCCACAGCCAGTCAGCTTGTGGGTAAACCCCACCCACTGACTGCCAGTAGAAATTATGGCCCAACTAGAATAGGGGGGCACTCAACCCAAACAGGGTTGATCTCAAGTGACCAGGGAGACTGCACCACCAGGCCCTACAAAACACTTTCTATATAAGGCCTCTTTGTCGAGATGAAAAGACACAATAAATCTGCCCTAAATGCATGCAAACAAAACACAGGGAGTCAGCTAGAATGAGACAGTGCAACAAGTCTCAAATGAAAGAACAGAACTAAACTCCTGGAAAAGAACTAAATGAAAGTGAGGCAAAGTAATCTACCAGATAGAGTTCAAAAAACTGGTTATAAAGATGATGCTCAATGAACTTAGGGGGAGAATAGATGAACTTAATGAGGACTTACACAAAGAGGTATAGGAACTATAAAACAGAACCAGTCAGAAATGAACACAATAACTGTAGTGAAGAATACAGTAGATAGAATCAACAGCAGATCACATGGATCAGGGGATCACATCAGCAGTCTGGAAGACATAGCAGTGGAAAACGCCCAATTGAAATGGCATAAACACAGAGAGAATTTTTTTTAAAAACCATGAAGACAGTTTAAGGGCCCTCAGGAACAACATCAAACATAACAATATTCACATCATAAGGATACCAGAAGGGGAAGAGAGAGAGAAAAAAGCACTGAAAAACTATTTGAACAAATGACTGAAAACTTCCCCACATGATGAAGGAAACAGACATACATGTCCAGAAAATGTGGAGTTCCCAAAGTGATGAATCCAATGAGGTTCACATCATAATTAGACATATAATTAAAATGCAAAGCTTATAAACAAAGAGAAAATCCTAAAAGTAACAAAAGAAAAGAAGTTAACTTTGTTCAAGGGAGCTCCTATAAACCTCTCAGCTGATTTTTGTAATAGAAAATTTGCAGGCCAGAAAAAAAAAAGACACAAAATACTCAAATTGAAAGGCAAAAGCCTACAACTATTATTATTCTACTCAGCATGGCTGTCATCTAGAATGAAAGGAGAGACAAACAGTTTTGCAGACAAGAAAAAGCTGAAGAAGTTCATCACCACTAAAACAGGAACAGTAAATATTACAGGAACTATTAAAGGGACTTTTTTAAGTAGTCAGAAACATGAATAAGAAAATAAAGGAAAAAAATCTCACTGGCTAAGGCAAGCGCTTAGTAAAAGCAGTGAATCAACCAACTATAAAGCTAATACAAAGACAAAAATTGTGTAATTACAACAATAAAGGGAAACACATAAACACATTCAAAAAAGTAAAAAAATAACAAAAAATAAACATGGAGGGAGGGAGTAAAAATTGTAGTAGATTTAGAACGTGATCAAACTTATATAACAATCCACTTTAAACAGAATTCTATAAACATAATTTGGTATATATGAAGCACATGGTAATCACAAAGCAAAAACATATAATAAAAAATATAAAGAAAGTCATAACACTATAACACTATAGAAAGTTACCAACATACAAGAGATCAAGAGAATAAGAAAGGAAGAGAGAACTACAAAACCAGCAGAAAACAATTAATAGCAATAATTGCATACCTATTAAAAATTACTTTAATTATAAATGGCCTAGTGCTCCAAACAAAAGACATAGGCTGAATGGATTAAAAAAAAAAACCTTGTACATATGCTGCTTAGAAGAGGCCTACTTCAGACTCAAAGACACACACAGACTGAAAGTAAAGAGATGGAAAAAGATATTTCATGCGAACAGATTTTGTTAAATAGCTAGGATAGCAATACCTTTTTCAGAAAACAGACATTAAAACAAAGGCAATAAAGAAAGACAAAGAAGGATATTTCATAATGATAAAGGAACTGATACAACAAAACAATGTAACTCTTGTAAACATTTACGCACCCAAAGTAAGAATACCTAAACATATAAAGCAAATATGGATGAATATACAGAAGAGATCGACAGTAATACAATAGTAGTAGGGGACTTTGACAACCCACTGACATCATGGATAGATTATCTAGACAGAAAATCCAGAAGGAAACAGTGATCTTAAATGGCATAGTAGACTAGATCAGCAATTTTCCACTAGTGTGTCAAAGTGCACCAATGTGCTACAAGAATTTTTAAAACATGCCACACCTGACAATTTAGTCAGGGGCACTGACCTCTTTTCCTTTAGATTGTGAAGTAAAAAAAATGACAACAGCCAACACAACAACCATTCAGTATGAGTGAATCAAAATTTTGTCAGATCAGCAAAAAAATTTATTTTTTGATGTGCCACAGAATCTTAGTAATTACTTTATGTGTGTCATGAGCTGAAAAAGGTTGAAAATCACTGGACCAGATGGACTTACTTGATTTTTTTTTTGACATTTCTCCCAAAAGCAGCAGAAATACATTTTTCTCAAGTGTCCATGGAGCATTCTCCAGGACAGACCACATGTTAGGTGACAAGAAGAAAAACTAAAGACAAATGGAAATAAAGGTAAAAGCAGAATTCAATGAACTAAAAATAGAAAAATAAGAGCTATGTTCTTTAGCCAACAATCAATAGGTGCATCTCTACCATAAAAATGCCAGCCTAGGAGCTAATCCAATAAGTAAGAAAAATCCTTCTATTACAGAGTGCCCTTGGTCAGGCTGTGGAAAGCACGCAGTAAATTTGAAGAGCAGGGGAGGCTGCAGTAAAAGTCAGACTTGTCTCAGGGAGGGCCCTTACTGCTAAAACAAATGTCAGAATTAATGCTTCTTTGGCATATTAGTTCTAGAATGCAAAAACAACCATACAGCATGGAAAGTGTCAAAAATATTGCAATAAAACTGAATGAGCACCGCCCCCCCCCCCAAAAAAAAAGTGAAACTGAGAGACGATTCAGTTAGAAGATAAAGTTGGTAAGTCTCTAATCAGAATGAATGGTAAGAAAGGGAAAAAATACAACTGACCATATTAATAATGAGAAAAAAAGACATCACTACAGATGTTAAAGAGTTTAGTGTTTAAAAGATGATTTTCTGAATGAATTTAAGTCAATAAATTCTACAACATAGAAAAAAGGATTCATTCATTGTATAACATAAACTACCAAAGCTCACTAAAGAATAAAATAAATAGTATTATTAGCCTGTTATCTAGTAAAAAATGGTAGGAAAAAAAATAACTGGAGAACATTAAGCTAAGTGAAATAAGCCAGGCAGTGAAAGACAAATACCATATGATCTCACCTATAAGTGGAACCTAATCAACAAAGCAAACAAGCAAGCAAAATAAAACCAGTGACACTGAAATTAAGAACAATCTGACAGTAACCAGAGGGGGCGGGGGACAGGACTGAGGGTGAAGTGGGGGGAAGCGGTGGTGGGAAAATGGAGACAACTGTACTTGTACAGCAATAAAAAAAATAAATTATACCTAAAAAAAAATAAAGAAGAAAATAACCTTAGCACCACAAGAACTCCATACAGAAAGTAGATCAGTATTTACCTTGGGATGAGGGTAAAATGTGAATTGAACAGAGGAACGGATTACAAACGTGCCCAAGGAAATTACTGGGGATGATGAATATTATTGCATATTCACTATATTTAACATGTCAAAACTTATCAAAGTGCACATTTTAGATAAATGCAGTTTGTTGTATGTTGATTATACATTAATAAAGTCATTTTAAAATTGGATTGAAGGGCCAGGAGGAAACAGAAACAACTGTTATGTGGCTGTTACAATTCTCCAGGCAAGAGGCAGTGATAGCTTAAACTGAAATGGAACCGTGGAGATAGACACATGAGGATAATCTTAAAGTTCGTTAAATTATACAATTGACAATACTTTGTTGATGAAACGGATATTGGGAGTTGAAGGGAGGAGGAAGGAATCAAGGACAACTTTTATTTTGGTTTAAGCAACTGAGTGAATAGTGGTGCCATTTACTAAAATAAGGAAGACTGGAATAGAATTACAGAGTCTAGGTTTTTCACCACAATCATAAAGACTGACTCAAACTGGTTTTGCAAGTTTTAACAGACTTAAAACAATAAACCAGGGTTTATATATAGACACCAAGAAAATAAAAGTGGGCACTGATCAACTACCATAAAGGAAAAAGTTATTAATATGTTTATGATACAGAAAAAGAAACTAGTAATTCATGAAGATTATAAAACAGGTGAAAAACACCTTTGCCCGAAATATTTTTAAATGAATAATTTAGGTATGTGTATCCATTAGAAAATGATTAGCTAAAACTATTTTAATTAAATGCTATGTTTTACTTCTGGTGGGTTTTTCTATTAGTATTACTTAAGTGTGTTTGCATTTTTAACTAAAAATATTTGTGTCCATTAAAATCAAAATTTAAATTAAAAATTACTAACTGAAAGAAAGAAGATATAGGTTCTTTATTTCCTTCCATAGCTTTGCTCACCTGTTTAGTCTTTCAAATAATGTTCCAAATTGTGTTGTTTCATATGATGTACAGAGAACATCTTGACTTTCATTTAATTTGGAAACCAAGGAATTAGAATAATTAACATTATTGAGCTGAAAAACAGAAAGGAAAAACCTGCCAGAATGGTAAATGTTCATATGCACAATTAAAATTATTTACTACAAAATGCCATTTCAGTGGACATCTATATTGAAAATAAATTTTTTCTTAACGTAACTGTGTCCTCATTAAAAACAAAATAAACACTGTTCTAACAATGAGAGTAATATCAGTATTTGTATAACAGTTGGTACCATGGTGAGCTAACCATTTTCTTAGAGGTTAAAAAGACAAAAATATGTATTAAAAAGAAAAATAACCAGAATACCAGGATCTTAAGGAAATAAAAGAAATCAAACTTCTCTAACAGAAAATAATAGCTTCTCCCAAAGAAACAGCTGTACTTATCTAAGTTCTTCCACTCACTGAGTAATTTTACAGATTGCTACTTTAATTTTTCTGAATATCAATATCATTGAGTACAATAAGGGAAAGTGTGTGAAAATTGTTGGAAAAAGCAGATGAGATAATCCACTTGTTAATGTGTAAGGTACTTAGTATTCTGGCAATAATAATTTGTATCTGTAGTATGTTTTATTTATAAACCACAAAACAGAGTCCCAAAGACAATCAATAGTAGAAACAGGGGGAAAAAAAAGGGAGACAAAAAGAGTAACTCAATGTCTTTTTTCAAACAAAAAAATCTAAAGTTAGGGAGAGCTGGAAATAAAGTCTCATAGTTTATCACAGTCTCAGGGAAGCAGTAACAGAAGTACAGAGGCAAAGCCATCCCCTGAAGTAAGAAACATACAATCAAAAGAAAACAGAATATTCTATATCGGCTTAATGCTACTTCTGTAGAGACAAGTGAGCCCCAGATCACTTTTTCTTCTAACCTGTTTTTCTCAACTCATTTTCTTTTGTATATTATTTAATTTTAATTCTTTTCACTTTTCCTGAAATCCTTCCAAAGTAAGCTATTACTTCCATAATACTATGCCTTAGACATTAGCCTCCCTTTTCTCTCTTCTGCCATATTAAGTATAACATTATTACCCCTCTGGGAATAATCACTAACTGCAATCTACAGGTAGATTATTTAAGTAGAGATTACAAGGAGTTTCATTCTCCATTCTATAAACTATTTAATAGAGCAAAGATGAGTTATAAGCTGATCTAGGATGCAAGTTTTACTCTTATATTGTACAAAGTGAATGGGTAATTAGTTTTTCATAGCATTATCTAAAATTATTGGGTCTTTCATAGGGCTAGCACATATCACTGGAATGTAATAATTCATTTTCTCTTCTCTGAAAACAGAAAACATACTTGTATAAAATTGAATACTATCATAACATATAGCTACAGTATACCATAACATATAACTATAATGTGTTTAATTATAAATTTATAAATTAAAAATGTTTAAATAATAAATATAAAAATATGGCCAAAAAAAATCAGTGTGTTCTAAAAATGAAAGACTTCAAAACTAAATATTCCTGTTGACAAAACAGTGTTTATACAACCACTTCCTCACTACCATTATACATTAATATAGTAATCATTAATAATTTTATTTTTTAACTCTACATTAAATTAGTAATAGATCATGTCTTGTTATTTTTATGGCAAATATATTTCAGTATTTTAAAATGTAGATGCTTTTATAATTTTTACTTTGGAGAATATGATGATTAAAAAACACTTTAGCACTACACATCTCTATCTATATAAATGTATTTGTATATTTTTAATTAACATACATTTAACCAGTTCTCATTTGTCAAATCATAAAAAGAATCAAGCCATCACAACTCATATTTTAGCAGACTACTATGACTACTGAAATTATGTACAGCCATTCACAGGACCCTTTCCACTGCATGCTTACTTGGCTACCATGACATGATCAACTGGCCATTTACTGTGATTATGACCATCAACTATTATAAAATACACTCAGCAAGCCCTGGCTGGCGTAGCTCAGTGGATTGAGCGTGGGCTGCGAACCAAAGTGTCGCAGGTTCAATTCCCAGTCAGGGTACATGCCTGGGTTGCAGGCCATGACCCCCAGCAACCGCACAATGATGTTTCTCTCTCTCTCTCTTTCTCCCTCCCTTCCCTCTCTAAAAATAAATAAATAAAATCTTAAAAAAAAATAAAATACACTCAGCTATTTTCAATTTCACTACCAACAGTTTTATAAAAGGATGATTTCAAAGGTTTTCAAAGAACATTCCAGTTTGGGGATTTATAATTATCTATAAATTATAAGTGCAGAGAATTAAGCTTTTATCCTAAGAGGAATTATTTATTATACTTAATTTATCTCCTAACTTGGCTACATCTACAGCAATTCACAACTACTATTTATTTTTTTAATTGACAGGAATTACTAAGACAAGAGAAGTTATCAACTAAGCACGTACTGAACAGCTCCTTTCTATCTGCCTTTTCACCTTTGGTCCTCTCCTCCCTAAACTCCATTCCTGCTGGTCATCTCTTCATGACAGGAAATCTGCACTCCATTAACCCACAAATTCAGGTGAAGAGATGTCAAAGAGATGTTAGTATCACTGCCGTTATCTTTTTGATGAAGTTTAACTTTGACAATTCGAAGGAAAGAAAGGATAATAATATGGTACTGGACCTTAGAATTTCAGGCTTTAATCACAATCTATGCATTTTCTAATTGATTAAAATATTACTTGCTAAAAGATAATTATTTGCAATAAATACTTCAAAAGAAAAACCATCTTAGGATCAATGTTAATTTTGAAAATCATAATTCAACATAAAACAAAACACTTTGGTCACTACACCAGAAGAGAGAAATTGACAATGACCACATGGTCCCAAAGTAAGAATCCCCAAATGAATTATCCTTTGCAATTTGTCAGTAACAAGCAGAATCAAATGTTAGGCATGCATAGGCCTACTCTACATTACCTTAACTCTAAAGGATTTCTCACTAGCAGTCAGCTAAAATATGTTTATGGTATATGCTCCTTACATTAAAAACTTCTAAAAGAATAATTTTAAAGACTAAAAAAATTTTAAAGGATAACTAGTTTACCCTGGTATTCAAAAATTGTATTATTTGGTAGCATGCTACAATTGTTAAAATAACTCATAATTTTTTTAAAAAAAATTCTCACCTGTACTGGGCCCAGCTCTTCATTGCTGCTTGCTCTTTGATTGTGAATACTAATAATAAAAATAAAAGGTGAAGATTAAAAGCAAAGATGGCAATAAAATTGACCATCTCTTTATATATATATTAAAATTCATACTGTTCAATACGAATAAATAAAAACATAAGACACTCTAATTAAATCATTCCAGGGACCTACTCAATACTATTGTTGAGTTTTGTAAAATTATATTATTACTAGAGAGACATTTTTATGAAAAGGAAAGTCAAGCTATGCACACAAAACAGTATGAACATTAGGTTATCTGACAAAGGTCTTAATAGTTTAACAATACAACAATACAAAATCTGGATGTAAAAGAATAAGCCCTTTGTACACTTTCCAAATGAATAAAACTGTGTCAGTAATGATCAATTTAAATACCTAATAATATATAATCTAGATAAAACCTACTTGTTTTCTATATCATCAATGCAGAGGTTTGATGGTACACGGGGAGGCGATATCGGTAGTTCTAAATCACGCTTTCTTAGGGGCACTTTTATGTCTCTATTCATATTCACATGGATTGGTTTTCTCACAGTTTCTACAACAAAAAATATTTAGAAATAAGAATGGATAATAAAATCTTTTAAAAGCATGGCTTGATATACCATGTTTATTAAATAAATGTATACCTTAGAATTTTACTAAAACAAATTATGTTCTATATGTGCTTTTAAAAAATCATTATAAACTTTTCTTCAAGTAAACTTTTTCTTTATCTTACATACTCCTCATAAAAGTGGCTCTATAATTATATTCTACTTTTTCTTCCTCCAAGACTTCCCTGACCCCCAGACTATATGAGATACGATGTTATATACTGCAATAGCATTACATATGTTCTCTATTATAGCACTTACAGTTTACTGTATTTCATTAACTCTACCTCACTATTAATAGATTTTTAAACTTGACAGAAGCAGAAGCCTTGTCTCTCCTTATAAAAGTTATCATTATTTCATCTGTTCCGTACTTTTAACTACTCTCCTATTCTGAGAAATGCTTTTTACACATGGACAGTCTGGAGAGTTCTAGAATAGACTTTCTATCTTCTTATAAAACCCTACCTCTCTGGAAAAATAACTGGTTTTTATGGGTAGCCATCTGATCCAAGATGAATCAGTAATAATATCAAATCCCTCTGGTATTAGGTAATTGTTCCAGAGCTGGGACCCAACATCAATAGGGTAAGATGACATCAATCCAGTGGAATTTAAAAATTCAGAGCAGGGAAACAGTCCTCAGTATTTCCCTGGTGGCAAAACTAAAGCATGAGCAGTATTAGGATTTTTAAGGCCACATTTTAAGTTTCAGTGATGAAGACAGTCTGAGAGCATAACGCCAAAATCTTAAGTGAAAATCTTCAGAACATCGAAGTCCCTAATTCAAGCGGTCTCTGAGGCCCAGCTGCACCACTGCTCTTCCTTTCAGTTACGTGTGTTAATCCATGAAGGCGGCTGTAACAAACAGAACACCACAGATTGGGGTAATTATAAACAACAAAAATTTATCAGCCGGGAGGCTCCGCAGTCCAAGATAAAGGTGCTCTCAGATTTGCTGTCTGATGAGGCCCGCTTCCAATTCATAAACAGCCATCTTCTTGCTGTGTCCTCAGACGGAGAAAGGTTCAGGAGAGTTCCGTGGAGTCTCTCTCATAAGGGCACTAATTCCATTCATGAGGGCTCCACCCTCATAACTTAATCACGTCCTAAAGACCCCACTTCCTAATATCTTAACACTGCAGGACAGATTCCAACACATGAACTTGCGGGGAGGGGAGGAGATACAAACATTCAGCCCATAACATTAAATAAATACATATTTTAAAAATTTCTGTCATTTGCAGTCATGAGTCCTGGCTAATAAAGTTTTGTTCTTGTAGGGGAGGAAAAACATCTTTTTCCTTTACTTCTCTCTAAACTCTTGGCTTGGGCCCCTATAGCAAAAGACAGATTAACAAAAAAAAATGTATTCAATATAAAGTTTTATATAAAAAATTTTATATGGAAAAGAAAACCCAAAGGGATGGTTAAATCTGAGCGTTTTCATGCTATGTTTGAAGAAGTGTGGAAAGTCAGGGCAAAAAGTGATAGGACAAAAAGGGAATGAGCTAAGTGTAGCAAATCGGGGAAAACAGCAAGACCTGTTCATCTAGATTCCTCTCAGTGCCCCTCTGTCTTGGAGATAAAGATCCTCCATATTTAGGGAAAGTGCCTTTCACATGAGAATCCTTCCTGCGCATCCTGCTTCTCAAATTCCTTCAGCTTAAATCACTGAATATGCCAAGGTTCCATCAATTTGAGTAGTGTGTCCTGACCCCATCACTTTCTGTTCAATTTCCAGCATCTAATATAAAACTTATGGTAGGCACTCAATAAACATATGTTGAATATATGAATGTAAAGAAACTGGGGTGCATATATTATTTTTGATTAGTGGTCTGGGATTCTTAGGATATATTCCCAGAAGTAGGATCACTGGGTGAAAAGGTAGATTTTTTGTTTTTTGAGCTATCCCCATAGTGTTTTCCACAGTGGCTGCACCAGTCTGCATTCCCACCGACAGTGTACTAAGGTTTCCTTTTCTCTGCAACCTCGCCAACACTTGTTTGTTGATTTATTAACGATGGTCATTCTCACCAGTGTGAAGTAGTATCTCACTGAGGTTTTAATTTGCATCTCTCTGATGATTTGTGATGTTGAACATTTTCATATGTCTATGGGTCATCTGCATGTCATCTTTGGAGAAGTGTCTACTCAAGTCCTTTGCCCATTTTTTAATTGGACTGTTTTCTTCCTGGTGTTAAAGTATGTAAGTTCTTTATGACTTTTGGAAATTAACCTCTTATCAGATGTATCATATGTTCTCCCATGCAGTGGGTTCCCTTTTCAGTTTGTTCATGGTTACTTTTGCTGTGCAGAAGCTTTTCAGTTTGATACAGTTCCATTTGTTTATTTTTTCCTTTATTTCTCTGGTGTTAGGAGATGCATCAGCAAAGGTATTGCTCTGAGAGATGTCTGAGATTATACTGTCTATAATCTGTCTACTGTTTTCTTCTAGGCTACTATTTATCGTTTCCCAACTTACATTCAAGTCTTGTTTCTACTTTGAGTTTATCTTTGAGTATGGTGGATGAGTGGATAAAAAAAGCTGTGGTACATTTATACAATGGAATTCTATGTGGCTGTAAAAAAGGAGGAACTCTTACCCTTTACAAAGGCATGGGTGGACCCTAGAGAATATTATGCTAAGTGAAATGAGTCAGTCAGAGAAAGACAAGTACTATATGATCTCACTTGTAATGTAGAATCTATTGAACAAAACAAACTGATGAACAAAATAAAACCAAATGTATGAACACGTGCAGCAGACTGACAGATCTCAGAGCAGAGGTGAGGAGGGAAGACTAGAAGAGATCAGCTAAAGAGCCTATATGCATACATGCAAAGCCCATGAACACAGGCTCCAATGTGGTGAAGGTGGGAGTTGTGGGGCCGGGTGGAGGGGGAATGGGTGGGGGGCGGGGAATGGAGGACATCTGTAATAGTGTCAACAAAAAAGTTTTTTAAAAAAGAAAATAAAGTGGGAGAGAGAAAAATATTTAAAAAATAAATATATCACTGGTCAGTGACATCCAGAAGAAACCAGAACCTTATCTTAAATAAGACATTAAAAATCAACTCAACATGGATTAAAGACTTGAAGGCCTGAGACCATAAAACTAGAAGAAAACCTAAGGGGTTAGCTCCTTGACATCAGTCTTGGCAATAACATTTTTGGACATGATACCAAAAGCAAAGGCAACAAAAGCAAAAATAAACAAATAGGACTACGTCAAACTAAAAAGATCCTGTATGGAAAAGGAATCCATCAACAAAATAAAAAGACAACCTATGAATGGGAAAAAATATTTGCCAATCATGTATTTGAGAACTCACATAACTCACTAGCAATCTAAAAAGTACTCTGATTAAACTTTTATTTACTTGAATAATCCAAGCGCAGGCCAAAATGAACTTTATTTTGAAATGAGACTACTACAGTTAACTTCCCATGGATGTATAAGAAATTATTCAAGTTGTGAGACAGGGAATTAATCACTGAGGCAAAAATCTTTCCAGCTCTTCCTTTCAAACAAATTCTCTGGATAGCATAAGATAGTAAAGAAACTGATTCCCTGGCCTTTAGCTAAACTTTGGTAACCATCTGATTAGAGTAATGACTGAACTAACTGAACAAGAATAATCATACCTTGTAAAATTAATTTTATATAACACACGACCTAAAAATAAAAATAAATGGATTATGCAACAAAAGATTTTCAATAAAAATTAACAAGGCTTCTAATTTAAGAGCACAACTGAAAAACTTAAATTTATAATTCAAGTTTTAAAATTAGTTTCCATTCCACAACCTTTGGGCTCTAAAAATACAAACTTATTAGAAAACTCAAGGCTATGATAGTATCAGAGTCAAACAAAATGCTACTGGAAAGACTGACTTACCAGGTATTTTCTTCTGGCAAGAGATCTGATTTACCACATACAGGTTAAGGAGGTCTAAACTGACAGTGGAATTTTTGACAGGAGATAAAACTCCCAGTGACTTCATTTTTGATCTTAACCTTTTCTTTTCAAAATATTCCTAAAATAATTAAAAATTTAAAAGTCATTGCAACAACAACCATGAGGTTTCAGGCAGAATTATAAATAACAAAAGGCAGTAATGCTATTAAATAATTTAGTTGATATTTTTATAATCTTGTGACAACCCTGTTATATCTTTACATATAAATTAAATCCAATAATTATGGCTTTAATTTGCCCGAAGACTCTAAATTTTACAATTGGCTATAATCTTTTGTAAAATGTAATACCTTTACAACAGAACTTTATAAAGCCATTCCCAGGTATCATAAAAATGGTATAAATGTAGAAAATTTTAAAAACTTGGTAGAACAAATCCAACAGGCTAAAAACTTACTTTTCTTCAAGGTATGCTAACCTACAGATATAAAAAACATTAAATATATGCACAGCTAAGGACTATTAAAAGTCAACTGAGTTTATGGCTCGGCTGGAAGGTCAGGGGTTCAATTCAAAGTCAGGGCACATGCCAAAGTTGCAGGTTTGGTACCTGGTTGGGGAGTATATGAGAGGTAATTGATTGATGTTTCTCTCTCACGTTGATGTTTCTCCCCACCTCTCTACCTCCCTTACCCTCTCTCTAACCTCTCTCTAAAATCATTAAGTAGGTCCTCCCTAGGATAAGGATTAAAAAAAAAGTCACCTGAAATGAAAGAAAAAAAGAAAAAGAAGCCATGTAAAAACTAATCTCCAGCCAAAGCCAATTTAATTCCATTTGTTATTTCTCCGTGAATTCCTGATTTTTTTAGACCAGCCTTACACATAATTATCATCTTTCATCCAGTATTTATGTTTTTCTTGGTTGGTTGAACTATAATCATTCCTCCTTATCTTCATTATTTTTCTCTCAGATTACATCCTTAATGTACCAAGTTCAAAGGTATTTGTTTGTTTAAAATTCATTTACTGGGCAACTATTATATAATAAACATTAAAAAACAAATTGTTAAAATATCATCTCTTCCATGAAATAACACACAATACAATGCCATAAACAAGGATTACATATGTGAGGTATCAAAAGCAAGAAAAGCCAAGATGGCAAAAAGTTTAATGCAAAAGGAAGTATCAATTTTCCAAGAAGTTAAGGCTCTTTCGCATTAGCTTTTCAAAAATATTGTTAACTATAATAGATTTTTCAGGTTGTAAAAAACTTGTAAGAATTGTAAGAGACTTGCCAGCTATCAGGCAGGAAGGTAAATGCCATGTTATCATGCAAAATTAACCATAGATAAAAAGTATGTGTATATATTTCATTTGAATGATTTGTAACCCCAACTGGGACTTAAATGTCTTTATTTTTTTTTAAGATTTTACTTATTTTAGAGGGAGAGGAAAGAAGGGAGAAACAGAGGAAAAGAAACACAGATCAGTTACCTTTCCTGGGCACCATGTGCAGGATCTTATCTGCAACACAGGCATGTACCCTGACCAGGAGTCCCCCCCCCGACCAACTGAGCCACTTGGGTGGCTCACACTATATAGCTGAATTTAAGGGCTGAATTTAAATGTCTTTAAAAAGATCACACTATATAGCTCAGTAATGAAATGACAGGATTTTCAGGATGTAAATATTTCCCCCCCTGAGGAAATGACTATGGCTCTAATAATTGATGGTGTCTTGAAATTAAGACGCTAATTCCAAGTACAATAGGAGATGGTAGAGGATCCTCGGGAAGGATATATAAACTATGGGTAGGTGGGGTGAGAGTATGCAGAGGGAGGACTAGAGGAGATGGAAAGTTTCTTAGGAAATTACTTCCAAGATAGACATATGTATGGAAGCTAGCCCGAGGATGGGAACACGTATAAGATTCCAGGAATAAGGAAAAACAGTACAAGGGCTATCTAATCCAGGGAATACTTCCAAAGCAGCTGGACCTCATACCTAGCCATCATGACAGCCTCTAATGTTTGCATTCCTAGAAAGAACAAAGGTATGTGACTCACTTATTTACCTGACAAGGTTACGCTTAATTTTTACATCAACTTTCATTTGGTAGAGACGAGTAGAAAATATTTAGAAAATAATCAGAAATGTTACAGAAAATAAATAATAAAATTTTAACATGAAAATAGCCATCTAACGATAGCATCTGTGAAACAAACAAAATGTGGAGAATGTGTCAAAGGAAACAAGGGAAGATCTTGTTTCAAGATGGAGGGAATGGGCAGTTCCCCAACTGCAGACTATCCACTTTGTGAAATGCTAAGTGAAGTTTGTTTGTATCATTAGAAAAGGGCAGGGGGGATGAAAAATCTGTGCAGGAGATGATAGCATAGTAAAGTAAGTTGGATTGAAAACTATCCTTGAAATGGAACAACATGAAATTAAATTTTGACATTAGCAAGGGCTGTATAGTGAAGTAGATTGAGAAGTGAAAGGGAGGTAAGAGTGAAAGAGTATAGCAAGAAAGGGAAAGAATCCAGAAAGGACTTTTGTTTTAATGGGATAGAACTGAAACACCAATAGACAGCCTCTAGTTGACAGTGAGTGGTAGAAGACAAAAGAAAGGGGAGAGGTAACTGAGATCCCTGAAAAAGCAGAAATAAATGGAATTCAGATCACAAATCACTTCCTTTGACAAAAGGAAACTACTTCTATAGTCATAGCAGGGAAAGAAAAGATGGGGGAAAATAACAGATGGTTTACAGAACTGGTGGTAGAAATTGAGATAATTCTCATCTAACAGGTTCTATACCCTCTGAAATATGAGATAAGGTCATCTAATGAGTATGAAGGGGATGCAGGGGTGTCCAACCTGCAGTCCACTGGCCACATGCAGCCCAGGATGGCTGTGAATGCAGCCCAACACAAAATCATAAGTTTACTTAAAACATTATGAGATTTTTTTTATGATTACATGTCACAATATATTTAATGTGTAGCCCAAGACAACTCTTCTTCTTCCAGTGTGGCCCAGAGATGCCAAAAGGTTGGACACCCCTGGAACAGGGTAGGGGAAGAGGTTTGGGGAGATAAAGGAAGATATAAAATTTTCAAAGAACAGGAAATGACCTCACTAGAGAACAACACTTGAGGGAAGGGCCATTTCTTTTTCCCTTTCTTATCCAAATACAGTGAAATTATTTTTTTAAATATAATCTGGGGACAGATTAAATTCATAGTATATGCATGATTGAGTGGACTATGTTATTGCTAGATACAATTTTAGGCACAGGAGATACATAATGAACAAAAGTAGTAAGATCCCTCTTCTCACTGATATATTTTAATGGCCAGGGGAGGTGAATAGATTTTTTAAACTATAAATACCAGAGTATGAAAAGAATGATGAATGAAGGAGAGTACGAGAAAGTAACTAGAGGGTGGGAAACTATTAGATGTAGTGATCAGAGAAAGCCAATCTAAGAGGAGATGCTTTAGCTGAGATGCAATGCAATCATGTAAATAACTCCAGGGAGAATATTATGGACAAAAAGAAGAAAAGTAACAGAAAGAGTTAATTATGCCTGAAATACAATGAACAATCGGGCAAGTGTTAAGAAATAAGGTCAGAGACGCAGGCAAGTTGCAGATTCTTCAGGTCCTTGTAGGCTATGGTTAATAGATTTACTCTCTAAAAGCAACTGAGGCTTTTAAGCCAGGGAATAATAATTGTGATTGGTACTTTTAAAAAATCCTACCAACCCCCGTGTGAAGAATGGGCTAAAAGGAATAAAAGATAAGGCAGAAAAGAGTTGCTAACTTCAATTATATTAAAATTAAGAGCTTTCCTTCAAAGACAGCACTAAGTAAAAATAAAAGGTACAGAGTACACATATGACTGACAAAGAAGTCCTAAATATATAAAGTCTGTCACAACAAGAAGACAAACCACCCAAATAAAAACAAAATGAGCAAAATAGGTGGCTAATCAAGCTATCTACAAAGTGAGAAGACTAAAGGAGGATGGTCTTCCAATTTCACTTGGATGAATTTATAAACCTGGGGAAAAACTTCAAAAGGTCACTTTACTCATAAAACTAACAACACAAATAAAAATAAATTTTCTTTACCCTTTGCTTTCTCTGTTCCTGCTTGATCAGAACCCTGGTCCTGAAAAGAGAAGGATAAAAAAACATAACAATTATAGAAATGGTCTCTAAAACAACTGTCACTTCAGCTGAATTGAAGACTTGAAATTACAACTAAAAGTGTAGTGATAAAAAATTTTTAAATGTAGTGATAATTATATTATTTTCTTTTTTTATTAAAAGATTTTATTTACTTATTTTTAGAGAGGGAAGGGAGGGAGACAGAGAGAGAGAGAGAGAGAGAAACATCAATGTGCGGTTGCTGGGGGTTATGGCCTGCAACCCAAGCATGTACCCTGGCTGGGAATCGAACCTGGGACACTTTGGTTCCCAGCCCACGCTCAATCCACTGAGCTATGCCAGCCAGGGCTACGATAATTATATTATTTTCTAAAAAGACACTATGAAAACGTTCTTAAAATATTTATAGTATATAACCTGCCACATAATTTTCTTAAACAATGCAAGAATAAAACAGATTCTAGACCTATGATAAATAATTACACATAAAATAAATCTGAATTATAAATTTGAGATAAGCAAAGAGAAATCAATGATTGGAAAGGATATATCACTGAAATATTCTCATCTGACAGAATACTCTTGGTCAATACTGCTGTTTTCTTACCTTTCTTTGTATTTAATATTATAATACAATCAACAGGAAATAGATGATCAAACTCTATACATAAAATCTAAGAAAATGCTAAATTTATCATTAGAGCAACTTCTGTTACATTACTATATCAGCTATTTGTACTTGAAATCTTGCATCTTCTTTAAAAAAATAGCTAGTCATTATGGATGTCCTTCATACCTAAGAACTTTGTGCCAAACACTGCATTGAATCACAATGACAGTGCAGTATTTAATGATGATAAAATATCTGCTCTATTAATAACAGCAGAATGCTATGAAACATTCATGAAAATATAAGCAGATCTGTACAAAAGATTTTTTGACTATACATGAAACTTAAATCTCTAATTCAAGATCTGGGCAAGAATTTTAGTAAAATGACAAAATATATCTTAGCTCTATGAGATTACGTAATAAAATAATACATTGCTAATGAATACCATATGTCTTGCACCATTCTGGATACATCAGATATTTTACACAGATGAGATAATTTAATCTTCACAGCAATTCTGAAGGTAGGTTCCACTTTTTACTGATAAAGAAACTATGACACAGGCTAAGCAACTTGCCCACAGTCATACTACTAAGTGGTAGAGCCCAGATTCAAACCCAAGAACTCTAATTTTAAAGTTTTTAACTACTGAAGTACACTACTTTCTAAGTATGTGAACCGTGAATATATTAAGCTGTTCATTTTTCCAAGTGTTTTTAATAAGCTACATGAATATGAGTTACTGAATACCTCTAGACTCTGCCAATTACTGAACGTGTTCTTTAACATATTCCCTAATAGTCATGTCTTAATTTACCATTTTGAGTTCACTGAGCAAACAATTTGGTATATTCAGCTCCATGTAACATCATAAGTGTACTACTGACATTTACTTTAGGGAAAAAAGGAAATAAATAACATTTCATTGACTCATCAAATGCTAAATCTACAGTAGACCTAGGAATTTATTCTTCATCATTTTAAAACTTATAAAACTGAGGCACAGAGAATTGAGTGACTTTTCAAAGTTCAGAAATATAAGAAGCATGCCAGAGCCAGCAATAATATTAAATAATCAAGGTTATAAAAACTAATAAATATCAATTCTATAAGCAGTTTCCACATTATAAAGCTCAGTAGGATAAGAAACATGTCCAAGTCTAAATACAGTTTTTGTGTATGTATAAATCAAGTAACTTTATTCCAGGTTGATTTTCCATTGTCCAAAACATTTTTATGGTTCTTACTAAATTCTGTACACTACATACCCCCATTACTATGTGCCTAAAAAATTAACTAGGTATTCAAAACCAACTGCTAGATCAGCCTACAACTCACTAGACTACAGTGAAAGTGAAAAGGATCCTGACTTTTAAGTCAAAGGTTCTTAAACAGAACATTTTAAATTATTATTAAGGCAACCAACGCTACTAGGTCAAACTATGTCTAAATGCTTTATTGAACAGTCACTCTCCAATACCCGCACTAAAAAAAAAAAAGACTGCATCAGTTAAGCTTATTAGTTACAAGAAATTGGAATCATCTTTGTCTAATTTATATAGAAAATAAATTTATTAAAAGGAAACTGGGCAGCCAATGGGCTTACCAAGAAAGCAGAGGAAGCAGATTTGGTGACTGACAAAAAAAAAAAAAAAAAGTAGTCGTCTAGGGAGCCGCGAGGTTCCCGTCAAAATTCTGCCATAATTAGTCTCCAAAGTCGCCACTGCTGGCACTGGTGAACACTAACACCACTGACTGCATCATCTCCATCCGGGACACTGTACACCTCCCCCTTGGCATCGCTGTCCCTGAAACTTCAATCCTGCTGTAGCTCCTGCAACTGCCTGAAACTACAAAAGATGCTCTGCAGTCCCTTTTCCCTTAAGTCCCTAACTTCTCTGTGTATGTAATATTTTATTTAGTCATTCATTTACAACTGAAACTCTGGGAATCCCAAATTAACATCCTTGCCCATGAGCTTCTTAGAGACACCAGAAAAAGTTTCAACTTTCTGTTCCACATTGTTCTGCTGGGCTTTATCCAAATGAACCTTTATGAGCTGCTTCCATCCAGTTTCACATGGATACTCTTGCTCACAGTTTCACTTGGGAAAGCCAACTCTGCCAGGACCACATTGTACATCGCTGTAAGAGTGCAGCTTCCTGATGCTTTTGCTTTATTTTTTTGTATGGCTTTCCCCCTTTGAGCAATAAAGACAATGTGCTTCCCACTGAACTTTTTCTCCAATTTGCATAATAGCCAGACTTGAATTTTTAGTAAGATTCTGGACTCACAGAGGAAACAAGCAAATCACCACCTCTTAGTCTGTATCTCAAAAGGTTTATCTGCATACTATAAAAGCTGCTGCCTGAGATCCAGCCTATTATTCTAGCAGGCACTAGGGGCTAGCTATATTCCTCTCTAGAGAACCAGGAAAGCTGGAGAATGTCTCTCCTGCCTTCTCATTCCAGCCCACTCCAAGATGCCAGTATCTCCTGGGAAGGAGCTTGTAACCACATCTGTGCTGCAGCTACACAGGTCATTGGACCCCCTGGCTCTAATAGCCAAAGGGACTTCCTTTTATTAAAAAAAACAGAACTGCAGTAAACAAAGAAACAATTCATAACTGGCCATCTCCCCAAGACTTAGCACAGAGAAATCAGGCAAAATTGCCCATATCCCAGTACTTCCCAAAGAGAGGTTTAACTGCTTACCATAAAAGCTGCAGCCTGATGGCAAGGCTTCTAACATAGGAAGGATCTAAAAGCTGGCTGTGGTTTTCCCTAGAGACCAGGGAAGCCTGCAGACACTTATCACGGCTTGTCCCACCAGCCCACTCCAATAATACCAAATTGCTAGTATGTCCCTAGAAAGAGCTTGTACACTTATCTATGTCACAGCTTTTGTGACAGCCACCAGAAGGACAGGTCCCCAAATCACCTGACTCCAATGACCAAAGGGGCTTGCACTCATGGGTCCCACAGGAATGTGACAAAGAAAGAAATAGATTGCAATGGACACAGGTACACCATCCAGACAGTATACACTAAGTCCAGCAAAGGAGGGTCTGGCAAAAGAAAAAAAAAAACTCATCTCCCAGTTTCTCCCTGGAACGGTCTTAACCACATACATACCACAGCTGCTGCCTGAGGGTCAGGCTCCTAATCAGCTAGCATCTAGGTGCTGACATTAGGACACTGATGGAGCTCACCACATCCTCAATTACTGGGAGACACTAAGAACAAAGGAGGTGGCTAGGACAATCACAAAATCTGAGAGACAACTAGGAATAAGAGACCATTCTGTCAAAACTCAAGAGAGGTAGCTGTTTAATGCGCAGAAACCAAAACAAAGGGTCAAGGAAAATGAAGAAACAAAGACATGTGTTCACAAAAAAGGACAGAAATGCATAAAGAATTTCAACAAAGATATAAAAAATGTAAAATAGTACCAAACACAAATCATAGAGATGAACAAGTGCACTGAAAAACTCAATAAAGAAGTTCAACAGACTAAAGAGGAAGGAAAGATCAGTGAACTCAAAGACAGGGAAGTGGGATTCATCCTATCAGAGGAGCAAAAAGAAAAGAGAATGAATAATAAAGATATCTTAAAATATTTATGGAAAACATCAAACAGACCAATACACACATTATAAGGGTCCTCAAAAAGGAGAAATAAAGGGGCATAAAGCCCCTCAAAGTAATAATGGCCCAAAACTTCCCTAATTTGAGAAAAGTAACAGATATCCAGATCCAAGAAGACCATAAAGGACCAAATAAGAGAAATCCAAAGATTCAAACACTAAGACACATCATAATTAAATGTTCAAAGTTAAAAACAAGGACTCTTTAAAAATTCAACAGCAAAGCAACTTATTACATGCTAGGGAAACCCATGACCATGGGCAGATTTTTCAACAGACTCTTTACAGGCCAGGAAAAAGGTAGTATAACATTCAAAGTCCTGAAAGAAAATAGCCTGCCTACCAAAAATACTATACCTAGCAAAGCTGTCCTTCAAAATCAAGAGAGTGCGTTTTCCAGTTAAACAAAAGCATAAGGAGTTTGTCACCAGTAGACCAGCTTCACCATAAATGTTACAGGGAATTCCTCAAAGTGAAATAACAGGATACTAAATTAGTAACGGGAAAATGTATGAAAGTATAAAACTCACTGGTAAATGTAAATATATAGTTAAAGCCAAAATAATTTAATCTTCATAATTCCATTTTGAAGGTTAAAAGGCAAGATTATTAAAACAATATAACCACAATAATTTGGTAATAGATACCTAATGAAAATGATGTAAATGGTGACATCAAAATATAAAAGGTGGGAGTGAGAGAGCTCTGATATAGGTTTCAAGTAAGCTATTATCAGCCTCAAATAGACTTATAAATGTTTATGTAAGGATCGTGGTAAGCACAAAGTAAAAGCTCATGGTAGATAAATAAAAGTGAAAGAGAAACGAATCAAAGCATAGGGAAAATCATCAAATCACAAAGGAAGAGAGCAAGAGAAGAAGAAAGGAACAGGGAAATTACAAAACCACCAAACAACAACAACAACAATGAAATGGCAATAACAAGTCCATACTGATCAATAATTACTTTAAATGTAAATGGTTTTAATTCTCCAAACAAAAGATTCAAAGTGGCTGAATGGATAAAGAAAAATATGGCCCAACTATTTGTTGCCTACGAGAAACTCACCTGAGGTTTAAGGACATGAATAGACAAAGTGAAGAGATGGAAAGAGATATTCCATTAAAATAGACAACAAAATAAGTTGAGATAACTATAATTAAATCAGATAAAAATCTACTTTAAGCCAAAGGCTGTAATAAGAGACTAAGAAAGTCATTAGATAATGACAAAGGGGTCAATTCACCAAGAGGATATAATAATTATAAATATTTATGCACCCAACAATGGCGTACCTAAATGTATACAGCAAATATAAACAGAGCTGAAGGGTGAAATGGACAACATTACAATAAGTGCAGGAGACTTGAATATCCCTCTTCCAAATTGATTTGTGTGACACTATGATTTACAGTAATATATATTTGGTCTTTATCCCTAAGCCTGGCACAAAGCTCCTAAATCTCTTGGAATTTTCTAAATGAGAGAAAAGGTATCTTTGGTTATGTTAATGAAGTGACTCTGGGAACAAAGCTTATACCAGGGCTGGTTGTCAATAGAAAGACCCATGTGATTAGAAGTTTGCAACTTTCATTCCCACCTACTCCCCTTGGAGGGAAGAGGAACTGGTGGTTAAATTAGGAAATAATTTAGCCAATAATTTAATCCACCATGCCTGGCTGATGGAGCCTCTATAAAACCCAAATTGGTGACCATATGGAGATTTGGGGAAGTGGCACACCTGGAGAGTCTATGGAAGTTCCATGCCCTTTCCCCATACCGTGGCCCATGCATCTCTTCTAACTGGCTGTTTTTAAGTTATTCCCTTTTAAAATCATCCTAAAGTCCAGTAAGTAAAATGTTTCTCTCAGTTCTGTAAATTCCTCTGTAAATTAATTGAAACCAAGCAGGGGTCATGGAATCTCCAATCTAGAGCTGGCAAGTCAGAAGCACAGGTGACATCCTGGACTTGCAATTGGTGACTAAAGTTGGGGTGGCGGCTAGGACAGTCTTGTAGGACTAAGCCATTAACCTGTGGAATGCAACACTATCTTCAGGCAGAGTCTGTCAAAATTGAATTGAATTATAGGACACCATGCTGGTGTTGAAGAATTGCTTGACAAGGGGAAAAATAACAGATACATCAAAATGGGAATCACTGAACTTAAAACTACAAAATTAGATCAGATGAGATTATTAGACATCTACAGAACATTTCAAACAACAGCAAAAATACACATTCTTCTCAAGCACACAGAGAACATTCTCCAAGTTAGATCATATATTAATACACAAAAAAGTCTTTATAATAAATTTAGGAAAACTGAAATGACATCAAGCATCTTTTCCAAGTATAATGAAACTAGAAATCAATTATAAGAAGAAAACTATAAAATACACATTTATGTGGAAACTAAACAGTATTAACTGTTTAGTGAGCAATTGGTCAAAAAATTAAAACAGAAATTAAAAAAATATCTCTAGGGAAAGGAAAATAGAAACACAATATATAAAAATGTATGAGATGCAGCAAAAGCAATACTAAGATGGAAGACTAAGTAATAAATGACTATACTATCAAAAACATCTCAAATAAACAATCTAACTTTATATCTAAAAAAACAGAAAACTAAGCCCTGGCTGGCATAGCTCAGTGGATTGAGTGCGGGCTGCAAACCAAAGTGTCGCAGGTTCGATTCCCAGTCAGGGTACATGCCTGGGTTGCAGGTCATGACCCCCAGCAACCACACATTGATATTTCTCTCTCTCTTTTTCTCCCTCTCTTCCCTCTCTAAAAATAAAAAAAAAAAAGAACCAGAAAAATAACACACTAAGCCCAAAGTTATCAGAAGCAAGACTATAACATATTTTCAGAGTGAAAATACAGACAAAAAGACAATAAAACTATGATTTGGCTTTTTGAAAAGGTAAATAAGATTGACAAACTGTTGTCTAGACTTGCCAGGAGAAAAAGACAGATGATGCAAATGAGAAATTAAAGGAGACATTCAACGGAATCATAAGAGACCACTCTTAACAATTATAGATCACAAACTGAACAATATAAAACAAATGGATAATTTCTTGAAGCATAATACTTACCCAAGACTGAACCATGAAGAAATAGAAAATCTGAACAGACCAATTACTAGTCCAGGACCAGATAGCCTCACTGGTGAATTCTACCAAACATCTAAAATATAACCAATAGAAACCTCCCTCAAACTCTTCTAAAAAACAGAAGAGGAGAGAACACTTCCAAACTCATTTTACTAGGCCAGCATTACCAAGATACCAAATTCACACAATACTACAAGAAATATTGACATTATATGTCAATACGCCTCTTTAACATAGGTGCAAAAATCTTCAACAAAATATAAGCAAAGCAAATTCAACATTACATTAAAGGATCATACACAATACAAGAACAGTATAACATCGACAAATGAATCCATACAATAAACAAAATGAAGGAAAAAATTATACAATCATTTTAGTAGCCATAGAAAAGGCATTTTACAAAACTCAACATCCTTTCATGATTACAGCGCTTCAAAAAGTAAGTATAAAGAGAATGGACTTCAACTTAATAAAGATCATAAATGATAAGCCCACAACTAAGATCATTCTCAACAGTGAAATGCTGAAACCATTCCCTCTAAATCCAGGAACAAGGGTGCCTACTCTCACCACTTTCATTCAATGTAGCAAGGAAGTTCTAGCCAGTGCAATCAGGCAAGAAAACAATTAAAGATGTCCAAAAGAGAAAGGAAGAAGTAAAATCATTTTTAATTGTACATAACATGGCATTATATACAGAAGGCTCTAAAGACACCATCAAAGAAGTTAGAATAAATAAATTCAGTAAAGTTGCAGGATACAAAATCAATAGACAGTAGTCAGTTGTGTATTATACATTAACAACCATCTATCAGAAAGAGAAGTTAAGAAATAATCCAATTTACAATTGCAGCAAAAACTGTAAGACACTGATAAAATTGAAGAAGAGACAAATAAATGGAAATATATTCCATGATCACGAATTGGAATAATCAATATTGTTACAATGTCCACACTGCTCAAAGCTATCTTCAGTTTCAATACAATCCCTATCAGAATTCCAATGGCATTTTCCACAGAAAAAGATAAAACAATCCAAAAATCTCTATGGAGCCAGAGAAGACCAACCCCAAATAGCCAAGTCAATCTGGAAAAAGAAGAACAAAACTAGAGGCATTATACTTCTTAATTTCAACCAAAATTACAAAGCTACAAAAAACAAAAATTATGGTACTGCCATAAAAACAGACACACAGATCAAGGAATCATAATGGAGCCCAGAAATAAGACCTCATATATACAGTCAATTAATTTATGATGAAGGGACCAAAATATACAATGCAAAAAGGGAATCTCTTCAATAAATGATGTTGCTGAACACTAGACAGCCACATGCAAAAGAATGAAAGTGGAACCCTGTATCACATCACACACAAAAATCAACTCAACATAGTATGAAGACCTGAACATAAGACCTGAAGTCATAAAATTCCTAGAAGTAAATACAGGGGGTAGGCACCTTGTCTTGGTCTTAGGAATAATTTTTTTTGAATGTGACACCAAAAACAAAAGTAACAAAAACAAAAACAAACAAGTGGGAGTACATCAAACTAAAAAGCTTCTGCGTAACAAAGAAAACCATCAACAAAATGGAGAAAGTATTTCCAAATCATGTATCTGATAAGGTTAATTTTCACAATGTGTAAAGAGCCCATACTACTTTTTATTGCTATATACTGAAAAGAATACTCTAAAAGTTTACAATTCTGGGAAGTAGGAATATACCGTATTTTTTTTGGACTATAAGACACACTCTCCTCCCAAATTTGGGAGGAAAATGGGGGTGTTTCTCATAGTCCAAATGTAGCTTACCTAGCTTGCGAGGGGGGAAGGGGGGTCACAGGCTATTAAATATTTTATCACATTTTTTGCTTCAAAATTTTTTTCCTATTTTTCTCTTCTAAAGCCTAGGTGCATCTTATGGTCTAGTGCATCTTATAGTCCTAAAAATACAGTAGATATGTTACATTATTATTGTTAAGAAGAAAGAGTAAAGTAAAATAGAGATATATAAAGAGCTTAAGGGAGGGAAGGAAGAGAGAGGAGGGAGACAGGGAAAGAGGGAAAAGAGACAGAGGGACAGAAAAACAGAAAGAATTAATTTAAAATCATGCTGACTACAGAAAAGTATCAGGGCATTCTGCCTCTCACTATTCTTTCTTTTCTTTTCTTTTATTCTTTTAATCCTCATCTGAGGATATGTTTATTGATTTTTGAAAGAGAGAGGAAGAAAGAGAAAAATAGTGATCATTTGCCTCCCAAACATGCTGCTGATTTGGGGATTGAACCTGCAACCTAGGCATGTGCCCTGACCAGGAATCAAACCCACAATAAACTCCCACCAACTGGGTGACCTGGCCAGGGCACTATTCTTTGTAGTAAGGGAAGATTTAAAGGAAAATGCTAAAGAAATTCTTTCTTTACCAAAAAGAAGACACAAACGCAGTAAGTTAAAAATGTCAAAAACAACACTAACAACACCAACAACACTAAAGTACAATTTACATATTGTACTTTACACGGCACAGGAGTTACTAAAACCACATTAGGGCTTAAATACTATGGTTATCATATGCCTTACATTGTTAGTCTTGAAGTGGTCTTTTTATTTTATTTTGTTTTTAGTTTGCTGCTTGATTTTTTTTAGTGGCATGCTGCCACTTAAAATAAACTGCTTCCAGATCATTAAGATCTTATAATAATATCTTAAGTTGTGATTAAAATTGAAAAATGTAAATAAAATTAATAGAGCAATAATCAACAATGAAAAACAATTATTTTGACGCTTGTGTTAGATTGAAATTGATGTTAACCTTAAAACATTATAACCTAACATTTTAGCTAGCAGACTTATTAAGATTCAGGGCAGTAACTAGCCTAGAAAAAGTACTTACATTGGCTTTCTGCAAAACTAAAGGTCTACCTGATGTGTTAGGAATAATAATGACATATGTTAGAATGTTATAGCTTTTAAATAAACTCTTCTAATATAAGAAAAGTTTTCAAAGATGTCTGAATTACAAAAGGTAAGGTACTGAGAAAAAGCACTCAAATCAGTAAGGAAGAAATCCATCTAATATTCAGAATACAGAGTCTAATTCAAGTAAGTTCTGAGAGATTGGATTCTCATAGTATTTTCACACACTAAAAAACAAACACTGTTTCACAGTTACGGGCTGCAATGACAAATATGAGCAGCCATCCCAAGTCCAGTGGAAGTTTTTAGAATGTGAATAAAATAGATATATTTTCAGGCTACTCACAATTAGATCTTAAAAACTTTATTTTTGATAACTCTTAACTCACTAAAAGCTTCAAATGCTGAAGGTTGTTTTATTCCATTTATGGGACACTTTTAATAACAATTTCCAACTGGTTTTGAACAAAATGTCATAAAAATTTAGAGATCCTGCTTACAAAAATGTTCACTAATAATGTAGAGCACACAAATTTATAAAGTAATTCATCAAAGACTCAAATGTTTTGAAATCTAACGAAAGGCAATATGAGAAAGCTTATAATGACATGCCCAAGTATTCTTTTTGTATTGAAAATTAGTACGGTCTCAAAAACACTGTAATTCAGTTACATTAATTGTGCATATGTAAAATTGTTTAAAATTCTGACAACTTCACCTTCTGCTTGGTAAACTATCAAACACCTTTGGATGCGACTCTGATATACATGTAAACCACAAACAATAACAAGTATATCTTGGCCACAGAGGTTACATAACTTATTAACAACCCTGTTTTGCCCATGATGCTGTGATTCACCAAATTTGAATTCATATTATCATCGCAGAAATAATTTTACCTTGAATGTTCTGCTGTTACATGTGTCAAAGTATTGTCTGAAGCAATAAACTCTTTAAAATACTAAATCTGAAAGCATTAAATGGTGATGCTTTTTTTACAGACTTGTGTCTTCAGGTTGTCATAATGTCAATGATGTAAGATGGGACATGCTAAATGTTGGCAAACATCTTGGCAGAAGTTACATGTTTATCATCAACTGCACTGAAAAACAAAATATCAGTACTTAATTTATCATTAAGTATTAATTTACCCTCATTTGAGCTCCCTGCTGCCAAAAAGATTACAAACACATTACCAAAGAATAAAAAAAGAAAACAGTTGCTGACAAAACCACTGTAGCAACAACATTCCTACTACTCTGTTTCTCTCTGTTTCTCTCTGACTGGACTAATCAGCCCCCATTTCTTGCAAACATTTTACTTACACCTGACCTAAAACTTCCCAGGTTTCCTATTGACCTGGTTATACAAATCTCTCTGACTTTAGACTGCCATGGTACAAGCTGGTATAACAAGTGGCCAGCAGGGAGAGGAGCACTAAATACTTCTCCCACCCAACCCAGCAAGTTAGTTGTCCCTCATTGTTCCTGTCCCAGCACATTTTATTTTATCAGCAAGTGCCCTTCATGCTGTCTTTAAAAGGAGCTATCACTTACTTTGAATCTGGAAAGTGCCAGGCCTGGGTTATCATTGGATGTCTTTACATGTAACCACATGTTAAAATGAGAATTCTCTTCACTGTACACATGGCTCATGTACTAATTCAGACCATGGTAAAGGTTAAAACAAAAATGGCTGTTCATTTAATCTGACTGGGCTCATTTAAATAGAACTATTAATAATAGTTATTATTTAGTTAAAAACAAAAATTCCAAGATAAATGCTGAACTGGGCATACCACTAGGACCACAAGCATAAAGTGAGTATCACAGGCAAAATGGGATGATTTTCACTGTACATTGAAGTGTTAGCCTCATTTAACAGATGAAAATAGATGCTTAGAGACAGAGGCTAATTTACTATACAGAGAATTTACTGTTAAGCTAATTATGCTTAAGTGTCAGCCCCTCCCCTTATTACATATGCCCCTCCCAAGTCCTGTACATAATTTTGTAGTCACAATTTTGCATTTTTTTTCCATATACAGAGCTCCTCACAACCTGGAACCACCCATGTGTAGAGAGGTTTAATAACCCAAATTCAGATAGCCCGGGATACCTAAAAAATGAGCTTGGTCCCAGTCGGTGTGGCTCAGTTGGTTGGAGCATCATCCTGTCACCAAAAAGTTGCAGGTTCAATTCCCAGTCAGAGCACATGCCTAAGTGGCAAGTGTGACCCCCAATATGGGAGTATATGGTCCAAGCCTAACGATCCCCTGTCCAGGTGCATGTGGGAGGCACATAATCTCTTTCTCTCCCTTGGTCTCTCTCTAAAGGCAATGAAGAAAAAAATTGTCCTTGGATGAGGATAAAAAATAAAAATGGATTTGGACTGGTGTTGATTTAGTTTGGAGAATATATCATTTTACCATCAAATAGAAAAATAACATTACGTTTTTCCCCCAACAGAGTCCTACCTGGTGTTACTATATTGAAATCTTTCCCTGCTATATTCCAACCTACATACACCACTAATGCCACAAGCATCATAAAAATACCACTGTAACTGTGTTACTTTCAAATTTGAATTGACTCCTCAATAAATTTCAACTTCTCAGTGTGGCTTTCAACTTCACCATCAAGCAGATACATACATTTTAAAATATTTAAATATAATCTTATCTCCAACTACATAGGTAATACTTATTTTCTTTGTTTTTCCCCATTTGAACTTTATTTTGTCCTTGTTTCTGACTTTCCAAACCCTCTGCTAAAACTATCCTATGTTCTACTATTGTTCATAATATCTATTGTCTAAATCAGGTACTTGAACTCCCAATCTTGAACATTTCAAACTTATTTGGATGTCATATCCTCACTTACCCACCCAAGAAAATACAATCTCTCAGAAAAAAAGTAAATTTCAATTATTTTGTGCCCTCACCTAGCACACTAAAGAGCAGATAATACTCAATAACTATTCTGCACAGGCAAACGTGTTTTTTGGGGCCTATATTTACAGATGCAAACTCCTCCCTCCCCTACATTTACAAGGATTCTACCTGTATTTCTTGTAACACTGGTTGAATTCTTCAGTCTAACTTATAAAAATACACTTCCCCTAATTTTTTAAAACACTCTTCTTATACTGCATGTATAGTACTATATCTGTAAACCTATAGTAGGTCTCATTCTCAATAGCATAATGGGGCCCAAAGACTGGTTACATCTTTGTAATCACCTTCCTCTCCTTTCTTCCTACTTGATGTTGGAGATGGCTATGAATTTGGTGAAACAAAACACTGGTCAATAAACACGGAAAATAAAAGAGAATCTTTTCTGAATTAAAACAAAATATAAGGTATCAGTGATAACCTGAAAAAGGTAGAAAACAAATATTAAGAGTTCTAGGCCAATGATTCCCAGACAAGTAAAATCATTTTTTAATTGGTAAGACAAATGATTCATATTTAATTTTGTCAAAAAAGAACTAAAAATGGGAAGGGCATTATAAAATAAAAAAAGGAGGATATACTTTTAGAAAAAAGAAAGAAAGAAGACCATTAAATTGAAAAACTTGATGATATCACTGATTAGCAAGTTTCAGGGACAATAGATTGGAAGCAACTATCATAAACAGGGCAATTTGTTTTAGCTGAGACCGAATTTCTTTATCTGAAATTAGACTTTGTTTGAAATGAAATTTCTATCTTGCAAAGATGTCTACAAACCATAACACTAAAGACAAAGCAAGTAAGTAATTTAAAGAGGAAAATAAAGGAAGTTTGCTCACTCCCTAGCCTCATACCCTTTCTCTCTCACAAAAAATAAAATAAAGATACATTTTATGTATGACTGGTGGAGTCCCTAAACTGAAAAGCAGGAAGTTTGTTTTATGCCAAGAAAAGTTGTAAAGGTTTTGCAATTGTAAAGATCCTCCTTTCAAACAATTCTGCAATTAAACTACATATCAAGTTCCTGTAATACACAACAAGAATACTCTGCCTCAATTTAGTGTATACCACAGCTGGCAAACACAAACTCTATGGGCCAAATCCGGCCCTCCACCTTGTTTTATCCACCCCAGCACCTTGTTTCTACCTGATGGCAGTGCCAACCTCTCACTTAACTGTTAAGAAGTATGCATACTTCACTGGTGCGTACCAATATAGAATTTTACATGTTGTTAAAATTACTTAGGTTTAAGAGTGTAGAAAGTGTTTAAGAGCATATATGAGTTGTTTATTAGAATGTGGGAAAGGTTAGTAAGAGTGGGAAAGGTTTATAGGAGTGTGGGAAGGGTTTATAAAGCCTTAAAATATATGTCAATAATAAAATAAATATAATGTCACTACTTCGTGGATTTTCACCTATCACAGGGATCTCTGGAACGTAACTCTCGTGATAGGTGAGAGATCACTGTAGTTACATTTATACAGTCCTAAAATTACATTCGGCCCTTTGAAGGCAACTGCGAGACTCATGTGGCCCCCAGTGAAAATGAGTTTGACACCTCTGTGCACTGTATACAATCAAGTTGCCATGACTAAAATGTAAATTTGCAACAGCCTGCTTCATTCATTTCCTTGACAAAAATATCTATAGCCCCTTAATGCACACCTACCTATTGTCTGACAAATAATCTTTGCAGGTTAAGACCTCTTCTCTCAATACACCTCTTCTAAGCTTTGCTAAAAATTAGGTCTCCAGTTGGAGACCTAATTATTTATCTTACCTCCTTTTCAACTATTAAGAATCTGTTTCACTACTTCTCTGCAGTGCTTGTTCTGGGCAATACTGTTATCCTTTAAGGGCTAATGTAATAATTTCCTGGTTTTCAGTCCTCTAAATATTCACAGCCCTTTATTTGTACATTACAATACTCATATTTCTTTTTTGTAAAGTCTGTTTTATTGAATATGCTATTACAGTTGTCCCATTTTTTTTCCCCTTTGTTCCCCTACACACTGCAACCCTCTTCCATCATTCTCCCACCTTAGTTTGTGTCCACGGGTCATACATATAAGTTCTTTACCTTCTCTATTTCCTGTACCATTCTTAACCTCCCCATGTTTATTCGGTACCTACCATTTACACTTCTTATTACTGTACCTTTTCTTCCCCTCTCCCCACTCCCTCTCCCCACTGATAACCCTCCTTGTGACATCCATTTCTGTGAATCTGTTCCTGGTTTAGTTGTTTACTTGGTTTGTTTTGGGGCTTTTTTTAGGTTCAATTGATGATAGTTGTGAGTGGGTTGTCATTTTACTTTTCAAATTTTTTAACATCTTTTTCTTAGATAAGTCCCTTTAACATTTCATATAATAAGGGCTTGGTGATGATCAACTCCTTTCACTTGACCTTATCTGGGAAGCACTTTATCTGCCCTTCCATTCTAAATGACAGCTTTGCTGGAACAGAGTAATCTTGGATGTAGGTCCTTGCCTTTTATGACTTGGAATGCTTCTTTCCAGCCCCTTCTTGCCTCCAAGGTTTCTTTTGAGAAATCAGTTGATAGTCTTATGGGAATTCCTCTGTAGGTAACTATCTCCTTTTCTCTTGCTGCTTTTAAGATTCTCTCCTCATCTTTAATCTTGGGTAATGTAATTATGATGTACCTTGATGTGTGCTTCCTTGGACCCAAATTCTTTGGGACTCTCTGAGCTTCCTGGACTTCCTGGAAGTCTATTTCCTTTGCCAGATTAGGGAAATTACCCTTCATTATTTTTTCAAATAAGTTTTCAATTTCATGCTCTTCCTCTTCTTCTAGCAACCCTATGAATCAGATGTTGGAATGTTTCAAGTTGTCCCAGTTTCCTAAACCTCTTGTCATTTTTTTTTTGAATTCTTGTTTCTTTATTCTGTTCTGGTTGAATGTTTATTTCTTCCTTCTGGTCCAAATCATTGATTTGAGTCCAGGTTTCCTTTCCTTCACTGTGGTTACCTGTACATTTTCCTTTATTTCACTTTTCATAGCCTTCACTTTTTCCTCTATTTGCGACCATACTCAACTATTTCTGTGAGCATCCTAATTACCACTGTTTTGAACTTTGCATCTGATAGGTTGTCTATCTCCCAGTCACTTAGTTCTTTTTCTGGAGCTTTGATCTGTTCTTTCATTTGGCCCATATTTTTTTTTTCTCTTGAGTGCACCTGTTATGTTGTAAGGGGCATAGCCTTAGGTATTCGCCAGGGCGGACAGCCCAAGTTGCTGTGTTGTGGTGCTGTATGTGGGGGAGGATTCCAAGGGAAGAATGTCACTTGCTTGGCTCTCTACGGACTTTCAGTCACTTTACCTGCTACCCACAAGCAAATTGGGCCCTTCTGGTGCCGATTCCTGTGTGGATGGTTTGTGTATATTCTAGGACACTGTGGGTCTCTCCAATGAACTATCCTGTAAGGCCAGCAGTTTCTCCTGCTGGCACAACCCCTACAGATTTTTACAGCCAGAGGTTTTGAGGCTTTCTTTTCCTGCACTGGAACCCTGGGTTGCACAGTTGTTCCTCCCAGTTTATCTGCATGCAAATGTGGGACCTCCTGGTCCGCCAGCCACCACCTTGCTGTGTGTCCTCTCTGTCCTGGCTGCCGGTCTCTGCCCCTCTTACCAGTCTGAGTGAATATTTCTTCTTTAATTCTTTGGTTGTTGGACTTCCATACAGTTCGATTTTCTGGAAGTTTTGGTTATTTTTTGTTTTTAAATTTGTTGTCCTTCTTTTGGTTGTGCAAGGAGACAAACTGTATCTACCTACGCCTTCATCTTGGCTACAAGTCCCCCACAATAGTCATATTTCTGTACAGCATGGTATAATGGTTAAGTACATTGTTCTCAAATCCTAACTCTGCCACTGATTGATTAAACAAGTGACCTTGAGCAAGTCACTTAACTTTATGGTACTTCAGTTTTCCCATCAGTAAAATGGGAATACCTTTTATGCATACCTCATAGGGTTCTTATTAAAAGTTAATGTGCTAATATACAAAAAGCACTTAGAACAGTGATTGTTATATATACAAGTGCTATTTAACTATCTAGTATCATAGTCATTTACTTAATTCTAATCTCACCATTCTACTGTAAGTCCTTTTTGTGGACCAAATTGTAGTATTTTCTTTTCTGAATTCCCCCATATAGCTTAATAATGCCCTAAAAAGGTAGACAAGTAAAAACTTATTTGTTGAATTAATTAATGTTGAATGCTTTGAGGGAGTAGCTGTTCTGAGGGAGCTTTGTAAATGTTCTCTGGTTACTTCACTTTTCTATATTAGGAACTATTGTATTCCTAACTTGTCTAATTATTAAATTCCTAACGGTTCTTAAAATTTTCAACTGAAAAACAACCCTAACAGCAGAGGGGAATAAACAAGTACTCCACGATGGTCTGGAATAAGAATTCAAATTTCTGTTCTATAGTAGCTCTAATCAGCTGTTAGTGACAACTAAGCACTGTCTCTGATTCTGAGGCCATGGTCTACTAATTTTGCCTACCCTTGTCTACTGTGATAGTAGTAAGTGGAGATACTAATTTTTTCATTACCAACCTGGGAGTTTGACCCTAAGGAGCCTATATACTCCCCAAAAGTTTATTTAAAATTATACATTTTAATCTTAAAGTTTCACAAGCGTTTTGCATTTTACTCTTTAATCTATCCATGGTTTTTTAAGTTTAAAAAATATTTTCCCCCAATCTCTGAGTAAAACTGATGTTCCAGAAACAATGTGTCCGGTTTCCTGTGTGATTTCTTCTTAATTACCCTAGTACCTAATACCTCCAGGTGCAGCACCACCTCATTTGAAGAAACACAATCTTAGACATGTTTTCTGCAGTTCACTGCTCCCTGAAAAGCGAGGAGTTGGAGATATATAACAGAATAATAATTAATACCTACAGTTTAATAGTGCTTAAGCATTTGTAAAATGGTTTCATATCATTTAATATTCACATTTTAAAGTCAAATTCAAAAACATCAAATTATCATTCATCAGCTAACTTTTGTGAAGCCTATAAGTGAATTTTCACTTTTCTCCAAGTTGGAAGGATGATGCTAGAACACTTGCCAAGAATAATTCAGATAAATTCCTAAAATACAATGCTAACATGTTCAACAAAATAAATGCTCCTGCTAGAATTATCAGACATAGTTACAGTACTTGGAGAATACAAAAGCCGTCTGTCTTTCCCTCTTATAAAATCTCTTAGGATGGAAATGTTATATTCTAGTCATATGACCACTGTCCTGAGTCTACTTGTGAAAAATAAAAAATAAAAAGGAATTTGACCGATGAAATTACAGGCCAACATGATTTCCATAATGATTAGGTTATATAAAACTAAATTGTCAACCTATCATGCTTTATGGGATTAATCCTAAATACAAAATAAATTATAAAGTTTCCTTCAAGTTAGTAAGTAAAAACTATTCCCCTTACCTCCTTTTAAAAAATACTAATTTGGATTCATGCCCCCAACAGTAAATTTAAGGGCAGCGGAGAATGGCCTCCTCCAGAATACTTTCCAAATTCATGCAAAGACTATATAATGCCTCAAACAAAACCTCTCCCGAGAGAGGGTCTGACACTGGAAGAAGGCATTAGAGGGATCAGGTGTTCAGAGGCCTCATTAGTGGGAAAGGACATGGTAGGAGGGAAGGGAGAACAGGGGCCCTCGCCCACAACAGACCCCACATCTGAAGCCTGTAGAAAGGCATTGAGAAGCTGAGTTGCTCTCCATTTATGAAGGGGCACCGGAATAGGGTTCCAGGGCTTGGATAATGATTAAAAGACCCAGTCTTACCAAGTTCTCTCCAGCTAAGGCTCTGTCCTACCCCCGGGGCCTAGGAAAGTTACATCATTAGGGGAATAAATATCCACGGTCAAGAACCACAGTTTCAAGACCAGCAGCATAACTCACCGGGAACCACCGACCCAATTCATCTTCCCAAAACTTCTGCGTGAGGAGACTCGGAGGTCCCAACGGCTGCCGAGCGCACACCTTGGTTCTGTACGGGCCGCAGTTTCTAGGCTCAACCTGGTTCTGTGAGGTTCTGCGGCCTGTTCGCCCGGCCACCCCAACAGCCTCTGCGGCCACAAAAGTTCTACCCTGGCCTCCCGACAGCCTCTGCGCTCAGGCAGGCACTTCCTGCGCCTCCCGACAGCCTCTGCGGCCCCAGTAGACTCCTCCTCGTTCTCCCGACAGCCTCTGCGACCCAGGTAGGTGACTCGTGGCCTCTGAGGTTTCTGCAGAGACCCTGTCTTGATAGGGCAGCAAGGAACACTGGGGAAGCAGTCTGCCCTCGTTAAGAAGAAAGACAATTTTGACTCCCTAGGCAAGGCTGCCTAAGTTAAATGCGATACCAAGTCTGTGGCCACAGGGTTAGTGTTTCAAACCACCTCCACCATAATTTTATTTAGCTCTTTGTTGGGCTCAGCCTTCTTTTTCAGATCGAAGATCAGACTTGGCAAAGAAAAAGGAGACGAAGACAAAGTCATAGATCCCTAATCCTAAAGATGATGTTTCCATTCCCACCTATCACTCTATACATTCTTTTTTAAATTATTTTATTGTTCAATTACAGTTGTCTGCATTTCCCTCCTCTATACAAATTCTTTAAGGATCTTTCACATGCAGTTTAATAGTCAGTAAACTGCTTATTAGAAACATTGTACTGTAGTAATTTGCTGTTCTGTGCATTTTGTGTTTCTGAGAGAGCCTGATCAAAACTTGATTTAGCTGTAAAGACATAAAGGCTTTAAACTCCTTCGTTACAGAAAAATAAAAATCAAAAATTAGGTTTTACTACTCATTTCTGTGGTGTTTGTATATTCTCACAAAATGTCTTAAAAGCTGTTCTCTAATGCTTTGGTTAGAAACTAGAAATCTTTTGTCCCAAATACTTTTATACAAAATACTTTTATACAAAAAAATACAAAGTACTTTTTTCCCCTCATTGTCATGATTTTTTACTTGATTTAAACCTGGAGAATATTTATCATTTCAAATATATACATTTTCTGTTAAATCATTGGGAAATAGACCATAAAATAGGATTATGTCCCAGGGTAGACATCTTGTTTAGTGATATAAATTATGATTTTTATAATAAAAATTCAATAAAGTACATTTGTCTTTGGCCAGGTGAATACAGCATTTCAGAACAAATTAGTCTTAGGCATGGAATACCTGGTCATTTTTCAGTAATTAAACCATACGGTCAAGGCAGATTAATGGTCAATGATATTAGCCTTTCCTATTTTCAACATTTAAAACAGTCTCAACCTGATTAAATTAACTAGAAGGAGAAAACAATTTGCTAAATGATTAACATTTTTGTGTGTGGCTATATTGTATGTGAAAGAACATAAAGGAGAAGTCCACCAATTTGTTGAAAAGAGTCAAGAACCAGGAGCTGAACAGAACTATCTTCCTAACTAGAGTCACAGCTTTACTTCTAGTCACAGGGAGGAAGTGGAGGTGGTGAATGAGGCTAAGGAAAGATTAATCTATGTGACACATCTCCAGACAAGATATTTACTGTTTTTTCCTTCTCAGAAAATACACTTCCTTATAAACCAATTTTAGGTAGTTATTTGTAACAGCTTAAATATTGACCTAAGGTCTCATCTTCAATGAGACCTCACTTGAGGTCTCATTATGCCTCAATAAATAAGGCTAGCATAACTAGGGGACTGGATGAAAAAGGTGAAGAGGTTAAGAAGTACAAATTGGCAGTCATGAAATAGTCATGGGAATGTAAAGTGCAGCACAGGGAATATAGTCAATAATATTGTGATAGCTATGTTTGGTCCCAGGTGGGTACTGGAAATATCAGGGGGAACATTTTGTGAAGTATATGATTGACTGCTATGCTGCACACTTGAAACTAATACAAAATGGTATTGAATATGAACTATAATTGAAAAATAAATTTTGAATTAAAAAATAAAAGATATTTTGGTTGAAAAAACAAAGGCTGGGATATCTAATAGGTAATGAGTCAAACCTGTGCTATTTTAGGGACAAGAATACAGCACGAATGAAATACTATTTGGTTGGCTAAAAAGTCCCTACGTTTTTTTCCGTAAAATAAAAGACACATTTTTTAAATTTTCACGAATAACTATTGATTTGGATATTTTGAGTATGTCGGTTATCTTCCACATGGTATAACATTGATTGTTCTCAATTAATGTCTCAGTTTGATCACTGTCAACTTCAACTGATCTACCCAACTGGAGCAAAGTTCAGCAAGAAATCTCCAATGCCATTCTAGAGGCATCCTACAGTAAAAACAAATGAACTTTTTGGCCAACCCAATACTTAGCATGTGTTGAGAAGGAAATCCATCCAAATTCTTAAACCTTAATTTATTTTACATATATATGTAAATATATGTAGTCTAATACTTATAAATCTATTTAACCCTGCTCTTGCATGGATATTGATAGTGTCCACTTTGACACTGACATTGAGTCTCACACTTCAAAAGAGTAATTTGATAATTATTTCTCATTTACAAACTCTTTTTCTAAAATTATTTCTGTCCTCTTAAGAAAGTTTTACTACTTTCCCACATAAACACATGTAAAGTTGAGAAACTTGAGTAAAAATTAGGCTGAATTATGTTTACTAAATTAAGTGATTTTTTTAACCTCCTTTTGCTGACATAATTTGGAATTCAAATGAAATTTACTTTCATGCTGTTAGTAGAAAAAATTAAAGAAGCACCTTGACATACTTAGTTTCTTACTTAAATGGCATTTATTTCCAACTGGAAATACCTATCATGTTTCTGTCGTCTCAAATTCTTTATTTGCCTTCCCTGAAGGCTTGATCCTAGTCTCAGATACTAAGTTCAACCCTGACTCTGGGTGAAGAGTGGGAGTGGAACTTAAATGGTTACAGCTCTGTCTGTACTTCAGTGACTCAACATCCAGTCAAATTTCACATTGACTTTTTCCCCAGTTCCAGTAATTGGCCTTTCTTGTACCACAATTCTGGTAACCAAATTCCTGTCTTGATTATTTTCCTCATACCTAATTGTTCATTCTAACAAGTTTTTTCACTCTAAGCATTAAAAGCCTTCTTCTGTCCTCATTATCGGTTGGCAAACTGACCTACCTACAGCGATGTGGGGACGTGTTTGGATGTCTAATATTGTTTGCCCCTAAATTTCCCACCTCCCTGTTCCTGCCCTGCTATGGCTGTCTTATGCCAGTGATGCAAGCCACTTGCCTCAACTGCCAGCTGCTTTCTGACCCATGTTCTGCCTAGCTGAACATCCTCTCATCACCCCTAGTTAAGTTTACCCTAGCCCCCCACCTATCTTACACAGTCAGGAAATATAACATAAAGAATTAAAATTTATAGATATAACACAGACTTATTTTAATACATGAAAAGCATGAGACTAGGAACATAAGATTTTGAAATAAACTATGATACCATGAGCTCTACATATAGACTTCATGGAATGACAGATTGTCTGCTAATGTGGCCAGCTAACAAAGAGACTTGCATGAATTAACCACTCATATATTAGTAAACCTGATGAATTGAATGCAAACAAAAAGAGATCTGTGATGACCTCTATTCTTGTTTAATGCATATCTTTCCAGGCTTCTAGCTGACTAGATGTGTGCATGTATGTTGTGGGCCGGGGGGCGGGGAGGAAGCAAAAAATGTTTTTGCATATTCAAGAGTATACTTATCCTTATCTAAAATGAAATGACCTTTATATTTTTTAAGTATGCAGAATTTTGCTTACCTATTTAGCTGTTTAAGTCCTCCATTAGGAAGATAGAGAATTTTTTTTAATACTCATGACATTTATAAAATAACTAAAATATAAATGGGAAGTAGCCAATAGATTATCTCTAAGCCTAAACAAAACAAACAAAAGCTTTCAAAAGAGAAAGAACTCTTGAAAAGTGAAGTAAGGTCCTGGAGAAGTTATTTCCACTAATTCTGGTTGGATTCCCAAATGGTTAACATTTGATTATAGAGTTGCATACCTCCAAAGTAACAAGGGACGTAAGGGGGTGGCAGAAGTCAAACATTGCTCTCATTTATTTAGTAGTCACCTTGTAAATAAATACCAGTGCATCAGAACTCCATTGCTAAAAATAGCAGGTATGGGGCTGGAGTACTTTTATTATTAGGACAAGTAAACAGCAATGGAGGTGTAGCAAAGAGTTACTTTCTATAATACAGACTTCTGTTTATTTACAAAAAACAAAAACAAAACCTACCCTCAATGACAACTTGTCTGATAGGTTCTGGGGCTTCATATAAAATCACAGACAGGAAAAAAAATAAATAGGTGGGGGACGGACAGCAAAACAGATTCAAGTATTTTCTCCAGTTCCCTTTCCACTTGTCACTTTCTTCTCTCACCCTTTCAGGGTCATTCCACAGCTTTTTCATATTCATTTCATGGTGATCCTCTTGTCCCTCAATTCCCTCGTTCCTTTTTCCTCGTCAGTTTTATAGGTTTCAGAAATCTCCCTTTTTGCTCTTCCCCTTGTGGTATCTACTAAAACCTTAGAGAAGTGATGTATGTTCTGAAACTTCCGTGGGTTGCTAAGTGACGCTGAGCATGCTCAGTAGCTACAGCAGTTTTTGTCGCCAAGAGCTGCCTTGATTCGACCTCTCCAAAAATAGACATTTAACTCTCTGAATTCCAGTTTAAGGATGTAATTGGTTTTGCTCTCTCCACATTTTCGAGGTACAAAGGGAAGCAGTGAGGATTCCAAGGTCCCACCGCCCTCACAGCCAATGAGGGGCCTGAGAGGGAGGAGCTTGGGGAGACTTGGTGCAGCTTGAGCTTCTGAGCGAATCATCCCCAGTAGATGCAGTGGAGTCGGAGCTCTGCTGCATCTGTCACAGCAGAACAAAATTAAAAACAAAAACACAGAAGAGGAGAAACGCTGCAGAGTATGGAACGCTGTAGGACTTTCTGAAATATTTGCCGGGGATCCCCATGGAGGATGATCTTTTAAACAATTCTTTTTGAAGTCGGTTTGGGTCACTGGGAAAATGATACATATGCTAAATGCAGCAGCTGATCGAGTGAAATGGACCAGATCGAATGCTGCTAAAAGGGCTGCCTGCCTGGTGGCTGCGGCATATGCTCTGAAAACCCTCTATCCCATCGTTAGCAAGCATTTAAAGCAAAGTGGCCACAGGAAGAGAAAAGAAGCTTACCCAGCTGCAGAGAACAGAGAAGTTCTGCATTGCACCGAGATTACTTGTAAAAAACCTTCGCCTGGAGTGAATGCAGATTTTTTCAAACAGCTACTAGAACTTCGGAAAATCCTCTTTCCAAAACTTGTGACCACTGAAACAGGGTGGCTCTGCCTCCACTCGGTGGCTCTAATCTCAAGAACATTTTTGTCTATCTATGTTGCTGGTCTGGATGGAAAAATTGTAAAAAGCATTGTGGAAAAGAAACCTCGGACTTTCATCATCAAATTAATCAAGTGGCTTATGATTGCCATCCCTGCCACTTTTGTCAACAGTGCAATAAGGTACCTGGAGTGCAAATTGGCTTTGGCCTTCAGAACTCGCCTAGTAGACCATGCCTATGAAACCTATTTTACAAATCTGACTTATTATAAAGTGATCAACATGGATGGGAGGCTGGCAAACCCTGACCAGTCTCTTACTGAAGATATTATGATGTTCTCCCAATCTGTGGCTCACTTATATTCCAATCTGACCAAACCTATTTTAGATGTAATTCTGACCTCCTATACGCTCATCCAGACCGCCAGATCCAGAGGTGCGAGCCCAATTGGGCCCACCCTAATAGCAGGACTTGTGGTATATGCCACTGCTAAAGTGTTGAAAGCCTGCTCTCCTAAATTTGGTAAATTGGTGGCTGAAGAAGCACATAGAAAGGGTTATTTACGGTATGTTCACTCCAGAATTATAGCCAATGTTGAAGAAATTGCCTTTTACAGAGGACATAAGGTAAGAGAAATTAAGGTGATGGGTGAAATGTGAGACTTCAAGCTGCCACTTCAGTGCTAGATACCATCTGTTGTACTATTGATAGACCCACTTCTTTAGCGTTTTAGATTCCTGTGACATCTAAACCTTTATTAAAATATATGCTTCATTACCCTGTTTAATGACAAGTTGTTTAAAAAATTATAGAGTGCAAACCTATCTAAAGTTTCATGAGAATAAAATGTTTGGTGCTGTAAAAAAAAAAGTCTACTTACTCCCAGTTACCCACACATGCTCAGAATTATCTCTAAAGCCTTTTCTTAAAACTTAAACTCTAATTTGGTAGGTAGTTCTACAAAATTAGAAGAAAACATGTTTGGAAACTAAGTAAACACATTTCTATTGAGATGGAAAGTTTAGGATGGTATTTTGTTATTGTTGTTGTTATTGTTTGTTCAAGAGGAAAAAACATGCTTTCATTTGAAAGACAAGTTTGACAGTTTTGCATGTCTGGTCAGTGATTCAGTGTCCTAAGTTCTAAGAAGTGCTGTAGACTGTGTCTCACAAATGGGATTTCCATTACTCTTAGTTAATGTTCAGCACCACGATTTGACACAAGTAAAGAGAGGCAGTGAAATGAAATTCTGTCTAGCGTTGATAGAAAACCTAAAATTAGAAATGAGGAGGAGAAAAGGAGTTCCAGAATGTTATTTTAAATATTAAAGATTTTCAACATTCAGCCAATCCTTAAAATAGTTAGCCTAATTATTTAAAATTGCAGTGCATGAAAGTAAGTTTATAATATTAAATATGACAGTAATTTTAAGGTGATGCATCTGAAATCTTAATACAAATGACTCGGCAAATAAAATACTAAGGTATTCTAAAGTTGAAAATGGTATTTTAATTACCAAGCAGAAGTATTTGATTTTTGAAGCATCATTAATTATAAAAAAATTATAGCAGTGCCAACCTGAATAAGAAACTTGAAAGCAAATTTAGGACTTCTATTCCCACTTGAAAATTGGCCGTATATGTTGTATAAATCATATTGATGTGTCAGTCTTCTTGAATCACTGAACATAATGATATAAATTATATCATGCTATAGGTTTCTTGAATTTAAGACAAAATCCAATAAATTTGAGTTAGTTCAAATCTGAAGTCTAATTATACATATATGTATCATGTGTTTATTTTTAGACATTTTTTGTATAATCAAAAAAGATAAGGCTCTAATATTACATATTCATATCTTATAGAATACCATTTAATTTCAACATCTTATGCATATTTTAAAATCATGATTATAAATCACATATATTTCTATACTAAACATTATATTTACTGAGTATCATGGTTGTTTTAATATTATAGGTGTGATAAAGCTAAGTAATAATGAGTAAATTCTGATGTTAATCTGTGTTTATTGGTTGTTAGCATCATGGATAATATAATACTAAGTAGAACAAACTAATATGTAACTTATCCTTAAAGAAAGTCCTCAAGCATGCAATATTTATTTTGATACCCCAGGCTAAGTTAATTCTTAACTGTTTTTCTCTTTATAGGTAGAAATGAAGCAACTACAGAAAAGTTACAAAGCTTTAGCAGATCAAATGAACCTCATTTTATCAAAACGTTTGTGGTACATCATGATAGAGCAGTTCTTGATGAAGTATGTTTGGAGCGGCAGTGGACTAATTATGGTGGCTGTACCGATTATCACTGCAACTGGCTTTGCAGATGGTGGTAATGGCATTCATGCTTAATCTCAAATACATATTTAAGGTTATTTCTCTTGAAGGTATCACTGCTGGTTTTGTATGAACAAAACTCTGTATGTAGGCATCATTCTGTAGTAATTAACAGTCAGAAACAATGGAGGACTTTTTGACATCCAGTAATAAGACCAGCAATATATATTTTTTACAAAGTTCATTTGCACTTTTGTTAATGTGGCCCCAATTGTTCATTTGAGCCACATTAACAAGTGGTTCAAAACATCTTTCCAGTTCTTAAACATTTCAGAGATCTCTGATGCAGGGTTTCTAGGAGCTGAATTTGAGCAATTTTAATTACACTGCCTAATGTAAAATAATTATATAGTTTAACATTTAAACTCAAAACAAAGTTGCTTCAAAACAAGTTGTAATACAAGTTTTACTCATTGCCAACTTCAGTTCTGCACATCCAGTGCATTTACTCTATAAATAGTCGATAACTGGATCTACCCTGATTTTATGAAAAGTTAGGTAACCAGGACTGTGGTTTCACAGAGTGCTTCGTGCCATGGTACAAGTCTCTTCTTTCTTGTAGGTGGTATAGATAAGCTCCTATGTAGCATGGTTTGGTGGTATTGTGGGGGAAGGGCTTTTCACGTTGCAAGTTTCTAATTCTATCTTATCACCACCTCAATGATTTTTACCAATATTTTCATCCTTTGGAACAGTGAAAAATATAAGTGCAAAAAGGACAACATTAAAATGTTGTGTAATACTTTGCTGAGATGGAAGTTTGCACTTTTGATCTTGATTGGCAGGGACAGAGGGGAATTAAATAAAGAAGCAGCATTTTCTGCTATTTCTGCAAAATAAAAAATTCCCCTCCTCTTTGAAAACCACTTGACAGAACTGGCCTTACTGTTGAAGGAGCTAGACAAACGCTTGGGCTTTGTAGTGAGACAGAGCTTTTCTCAACTGGCTTTCCCTCTAGCTGTCTGTATATGTCTAAGTTGTTTCTTAAACTTTCCAAACCTCAGTTTCTTCATCTATGAAATGAGAATGAGAAAGCCTGTTTCAGGGGGTTGTTGTAAGAGTTTACTTAATAGAGTAATGTTCATAAAGCACAGAGCATGCTCTGCATGTTCTTGATACGTGGTTAATTGTAGAAAAGAAAAGGTAACACTGAAAATAATGTAACAATTCACATTGTTTTGCAGTTGTTTTTGCAGTAGAATTAAGGTTTAATAGTTATTTGTTTGAAGGCAACTAGTAGAAACAAGTAAAAAATTACCATAGCTTTCCTTTTATTTTTGTTTTTTATTATTATTCTATTATAGTCATCCTAATTTTCCCCCTTTCCTCTCCTCCAACCATCCCACCCCCCACTCCCACAGTCAGTCCCCACACTGTTGTCCATATGCTTGTATATTTTAGCAGTACTTCAATACATTAACCAATTCTTGTGAAGACACTTACCAAATTTGAGCCATTCTTAACCTAAAATTGTTCATTTTGGTATTTAGTATTTGCCAATCCCTTATGAAAAGTACTATCCATATACCAAATATACTGTGCAACTCAACAATAGACAGTGAGTTTACACCCCTGGGAAACTGGATTTCATCTGTTTTTACATTTTCAAAATTTGTTCTTTAAAAATATTATTTAAAAGCTTATATTGAAAAAGGCATTGTTAGTAATAGTAGTTTTAGACTTAATCCTTTCATAATAAAATAAATTGGTTTTTTAAGAATATTGAAGAAAAAAGATAAAAACCTATGGGTTTAAGATTAGTTTTACTAAGAAATTTGACAAAATTATCAGGTGTTCATAGTGAATCTAAGTCTATGGATATTTTTAAAGTTTCATATATAACCTATGTTAGCAGCAACCCGTATTACAAGATTATAATATAGTTCTGTTAGTCCTTGGAAGCATTGGTCTTATTAGAAAGCCCTAGAGTAAACATACAACAGAGAAAATGCAGCTATTAATAGTGACAAATTAACCCCACAGAAAGCAGTAAGATGTAAACAATGTATGCAAAGAATTTAACAACTGTACCTCCGTACATGATGTAATAAGACATTTAAAAACATATCCTAAAAATCCTGAAAATACCATATTAAATTAAAGAAACAGTATTAGAATTTTAGATGGGCATAATAACATTGATTCAAGAGAAATGATGTGATTCTTTTTTGTTGTTGTTGTATTTTTCCATTACCATTTATCTCCCTTATACCCTTCTCCTTCCCCTACTCCAAAAAGCACACTGTTGTCCATGTCCATGAGCCCTTTTTCCTTTTTGCTGGATACCTCTACCACCAAGCCTGCCCCCTGCCCCCGCACCCTGCACAAAGCTGCCAGCCTGCTCTCTATGAGTCTGACTCTATTTTACTTGTTAATTCTTTTGTTCATTAGATTGCACATATGAGTGAAATCATATGGGATTTGTCTTTCTCTGACTGGTTTATTTCACTTAGCATAATGTTCTCCAAGTCCACCTATGCTGTCACAGAGGTAAAATTCTCTTCTTTTTTTTTTTTTTTTATATCCAAGGAGTATTCCATTGTGTATATGCACTGTAGTTGTTTTATGCACTCATCTACTAATGCACACTGGGCTGCTTCCAGATCCTCATGATGGTAAATAAGGCTGCAATGAACATAGAGATGCTTATGTTCTTTCTAATAAGTATTTTGGCTTTTTCAGATACATTCCCAAAAGTGGAATTGCTGGATCATAAAGCAGTTCCATTTTTAATTTTTGGGTGTATCTCCATACTGCTTTCCACAGTGACTGCACAAATCTGTATTCCTACCAACAGTGCAAAAGGGTCCCCCTTTCTCTACATCCTCGCCCCCCCTTCTTGTTTGTTGGTTTATTGATGACAGCCATTCTGACAGGTGTGAGGCAATATCTCATTGTGGTTTTAATTTGTATTTCTCTGATTAGTGACATTGAGCATCTTTTCATATGTCTATTGGCCATCTGTGTGTCCTCTTCATAGAAGTGTCTATTCAAGTCCTTTGCCCATTTTTTATTGGATTGTTTTTTTTTGATGTGAAGTTTTACCAGTTCTTCATAAATTTTGGATATTACCGCTTATCAGATGTGTCAGCAAATATGTTCTCCTATTCAGTAGGTTGCCTTTTTATTTTGTTGATGGTTTCTTTTGCTGTGTGAAACCTTTTTAGTTTGATGTAGTCCCATTTGTTTATTTTACCTTTTATTTCCCTTACCTGAGGAGATATAGCAGAAAAAATATTGCTACGAGCAGTGTCTGAGATTTTACCGCCTATGTTTTTCTCCCAGGATTTTTATGATTTCAGCTCTAACATTTAAGTCTTTAATCCATTTTGAATGTATTCATGTGTGTGGTGTAAAAACGTGGTCTAGTTTCATTTTTCTGCTTGTATCTGTGTAATTTTCCCAACACCATTTATTTAATAAACTGTCTTTAATTGTATGTGCTTGCTCCCTCTGTCAAATATTAATTGACTCTAAAAGTGTGTTTATTTCTGGGCTCTCTTTTCTGTTCCATTGATCTATATGTCTGTGTTTATGCCAGTACCATGTTGTTTAGATGACTTTGGCCTTATAGTATAGTTTGATATACTATTAGGTATCCTGATTCTGCCACCTTTCTTTCTCAAGATTGCTGTTGCTATTCAAGACCTTTTGTGATTCTATTTAAATTTTTGAAATATTTGTTCTAGTTCTATGAAATATATCATTGGTATCTTGATAGGAATTTCATTGAATCTATAGATTGCTTTGGATAGTATGGACATTTTAATGATGTTGATTCTTTCTGTCCATGAACACAGTATGCGCTTCCACTTATTTGTGTCTTCTTTAATTACTTTTTTCAGTGTCTTATAATTTTCTGAGTACAAGTCTTTTTATATCTTTGATTAGAGTGAAGCCTAGGTACAAAGTGATTCTTAAAGCTTCTTTTCAAAAGAAAATTTTATACAAAGAAAAGTATTATAAGGATTTCATAGAAAAAGAAAATGAATTTATAATGACAACATTATTATGATAGTGTGCTTCGATATCAACTGTAATTTCTACATGAATGCTTATAATGTTTATATGTGTGCATTCACTAAGTACATTTGACCTAAGGTGACAACACATATAAATTTCAATTTACCCAGACAAAATAATTTATTTATTTTTAGATGACTATATGTCTTTGAGACTTTAAGTCTTAGAATTGCATGCCACATAGTCTATAGTCTTCAACCTTAATTTACTCTTCTGCCCGGAGTTGTTCCTTATGGTAGAGATGAATTAAGTATATGACACTATCTATACTTAAGATAGAAAAAAATGGGTGAATGAGAGAGGAATGTCAAAGAGAAAAGGGAGAAAAAGTAGGATGCAAGAAAGAAAAAAGTAGAATAAAGAAAGAAGCAGGTCACTGTTTAAATCTTGATTCTGCTATTTAATAGTATTTATCATTAAGAAAGTTATATAAACTTTATTTGCCTCAGTTTTCCTATCTTAACTATAAAGAAAATAATACATATCTTAAAGAATTGTTATGAAATTATATATATTATATACATGTGCTTTGAAACAGTTCTTGGCCAGTAATGAGAACCTAGGTGGAAGCAATGTTAATGTTTATTTATATTCTTACCATATGCGCTCGAGTCAGCATCTGGCTCTTTTGTTTATTAGACTGTTTTCTAAGGACAAATAGTTTAACCTTTTTGTGCTTCCATTTCCTCATTTTTTAAAATGGGGAAAATTATAGCAGAGTAGTTAGGCAGATTAAAGAAAATTGCATACATAAAACTTGCAACAATGCCTGTATCATAGGAAATGCTCAATAGATGTTTGCTGGCATGATCATTGTCATTAAAGGGACAAGGCATTTGAAAGTGACTGGGGAGTCCAGGGTAAACATGCAGATAAGAGAAGGAGCCTGCATGATTTTGGTGGGAAGGAACAAAGAAAACTAGTTCCATGGCATACTTGTTATACCATCTACCCACAACTTTAAGTGAAATGTTATGGTAAGGACAGGATGACAATTATGTTCAAGTTCACATTACAGAATTTCATATGGAATTATGCTGTTTTCACATCAGAAGAGGATCTTACAGATCATCTAGTCTGGGGCCCCAGATTTGTCTAAGGTCACACAGAAGGCTGGTGGAAGCACTAAGGCTAGGGCATTATGCAATTCCTAGAGTATTGCTTTTTTCCCCTTTCATTGCATTGCCTTGTATTAGCTATTTAGAACTAATTCTATAAGGGACTTCACTTAGTTTGAGACCAACTAATCATGGGACCAAATGTTTGAAAAGGCACTGAAATAGTTAATTATATATATAGTTTCTATTATATGTTTTCAGAGGAAATTACCCCTTTGTTCACTTTATATTAAGAGAAAAACTGAAATTTTGTGAAGAAAATAGTTATCTGACAGCTATAACCTCAATTTTTAATATTACAGGTCACTTTTCTTCTTTTCATATCAAAAGCAGTTCTGGGCAAGGCCAGAGAAAGCTACCTGTAGGTCCCTCCCACCAGCCATTATCCCAGACACCTTCACAGGCAGGGAAGATAGCAGCCAGACCACCAGCACAGCCAGTAGTGTCTGCATAGTTTGCATTAAGGCCCATACTTTGTACTGTACAGTTCTATGGGTTTTGAAAAATGTATAATGATATAACTTAAATTTTGTTTTGTTTTTTAAGATTTTTATTTATTTTTTTTTAGAGAGGGAAGGGAGGGAGAAAGAGAGAGAGAGAAACATCAATGTGCGGTTGCTGGGGGCTGTGGCCTGCAACCCAGGCATGTGCCCTGACTGGGAATCGAACCTGCGACACTTTGGTTCACAGCCTGCGCTCAATCCACTGAGCTATGCCAGCCAGGGCAACTTCAGTTTTTTAAGTGCATTCTTGCCTTTTCAGGGAAATAACAAGATGTGGCCATGTTTTAATACAGGGTCTGGCAGAAGCAGCGCCTACTTTTTTACCCTACCAAGTGTGGTTGGTTGGGTATAAATATGGGTGTAATAATTTACAGTTTTCATTTGAACATTTCACCTAAAATGTCACATGGCATACTTGAGTGTGATATTAAGTTACAGAATTATATGCTTATGATTTTGTAATAAAAAGGGGGTGTTATTTGTGCCAGACCCTGTATATACTTAATGGCAGAGCTGAACAGTATCGGTAAAATGAGAAGATACAGTATTAAATATTAAACCCTCTAAGGGGAACTTTTGACAAAACATTTACAATATTCAGTAGGAAAATAAAATGTGTTATGACACAAAATAAATGAGTGCTTTAAGTCATGAACTTCTCTGGCCCCATCAGAGGGGTTATATGGTTGGCTGTTGTATGCATGACATGATACCACTGGCACAGTGTCCACAGCATCTGCCAGATAACAGCCAGTACAATGGAAGTCAAATGAAATCTGTCCAGAGCCATTTGTAATTTTACTACTAAAAGCATGAAAGAAACCTGATAAACACTAATCTGCCAAAGCAATGTGGGAAGTACCAGGCCACGTCAAACACAAGTCCACCTATGCTAGTGTTTTCTCTTCTTAATAGAGGCTGATAGTAAAAGCTCCTATTCAAACAATAGGAGCTCCCTCTTAAAACAATTTATAAAATCTTACAATTATCTTTAATCATCAGCCAGATTCTCTGTGAGCCAATACTATTCTAAGAGCTTTAACTGATAACAGCAATTTACTATTTTGGTAGCTTACTGAGAATCCTTTGGTAATTATTTTTGTGACTTATCTAAATTTTTCAGACATTTAAAAGTGTTTGAGAGTATCTACACTCTTTTCCCAGTATATTTATCCAATCATATACTTCATTTCTCATTTATACCAGCACTCAAAGCCTTTCTTTTTCCATTCTTCAAGGAAACTAACTTCATGGGAAATAATGATAGTTCACTAGAGTAGTGTTTAACAGAAGAGACCATATTGGATTACCATAACAGGTGCCAGTGAACTCATGGTGATTCTAACACTCAAACGAAATCGGTGCCTGACAACAACCTACACTGCATTTTGACCAAGATATTTATCATTCTGTTGGCATTCCTTGAAATTTCCCTTCTCTGTGCCATTGCTTATGCTATACTTATGATGTGTTAAAATTGTATGTGATCTTCAAGGCCTCCCTCTCAGTCTATTCCTCCATAAAGCATTTCCTGTTTCTTGCAGCAAGAATGATTTTTACCTCCTTCAGACACCTCACATTAACTGTCATCATAGGCTTCCCAGCTTAGTTATTTGGGAATTTGGCTTCTCTCTCCTACCAGACTGTAAGCTCCCTCAAGAAAGAATCTGAAAATAACATTTACCTGTGCATACCCACTAGCACCTTACCTAATTCCTGGCACAGCTAGGTGTTCAGCAAATGTCTGCTGAGTAAATTTTACTTATGCACCGATCCCTTTCAAACTCAGCTGAGATATCTATAAGCAAGGAAAGGTGAACGTTCCTGGTAGTCATGTTGGGGCATAAGTTAAATAATTGTTCTGGAGAAAAAAGAAACCTTCACATTGAGATAAATCAGAGGGAAATAAATATTAAAGTGGGTATGGATGTGTTATTCTAATTTCTATATTAATTCACAATATTTAATTTAGAACTTTTAAGATAATCTATAGAAGCACCAGATAGAGGATCAAATTAATGGAAAGATTAAAGTAATGACCTGGAGAGAATTATTTTGAAGAGTAAGAGTAAATTGAGTAGATGTGCAATAATAACAATAATAACTACAGAAAATAAAAACCGCTATTATTTCCCACATTATAGATGAGAAAATAGGCATAGAAATGATAAAGTAGCTTGCTCTACTTACCTTAGTACTTGCCAATAAGTAGTAGAGCCCGGATTGAAACCTACTCTCTCTAACTCCTGACTCTTAACCATAATTTCGCATTGACAGTAACTTGGGATGTTCATCTATGAATTCATTTAATACACATTAAGGAGTATTATGTGCTAGATACTCTTCTGAGTACTAGGAATAAAGAATAAAAGTCTTGACCCTTAAGGAACTTATAGCCTATTAAAAAATCTAAACAAGGGTTTCCACGGAAACCTGTATTAAAGAATTAACTCTTGAAGAAAGAGCTAGGTGGAAAAGGAACGTGAGTATGTTAAAGTAAGAAGAAAACATGTACAGATATCAGAGGGTAAACAGAATATTGCATGTTTGGGGAGCTGCTGTACTGTGAGGTGAAAGTCTTTTGAAGCAGGTAGACAGAGGTTAATTTGCATTTCTATCAAAGGAACCACAGTGGAAATATTTGCTTATATTACAGTCAATTTTATTGACAAAATAAGTAATATTTTATTGCCTAGCTACAGTAAGGGCAGGAATTATATTTGGAAAGAATTGAAAGAATACTAAATGAAATCAGTCTTAATGCCTATAGATTTAATTGTTCTCTTTTTCTAGAAGAATAATAAAACAAAGGGAGCTTTATATAAAATCTGGTAAAATTACTGTATTTTTAATAATTAAATGTCTAGGAGATTGCTAATACTGTTGGAAAATTTACATAAGGCTGTTATAGCCACAATTTCATCTGTATACACAAAAAAAACATTTAGTTACTTGAAAAAAAGTAACTAAATTTATACATATATTTGTATTTGTTTTTATATTTAGAGGATGGCCAAAAACAAGCTATGGTTAGTGAACGGACAGAAGCTTTTACCACTGCTCGAAATTTATTGGCCTCTGGAGCCGATGCTGTTGAAAGGATTATGTCTTCATACAAAGAGGTACTTGCATTTCTTGTTGTCAATTTGATTAAAATAAGATATGTGAATGTCAAGCAAAATGTAAGTTATCAGATATTCAGATATACTTCACATTTTAGAAACATATCTTTTCTCTATCAAAAATTGTGAAGACTATAATCAAGATAAAGGATAGCAATTTCCAAGTGTATACCCAAGTGTTAATACCCTTTAATTTTTGAACTGCAAATTCTCAGTTTTTTCAGACACTCTGCCCACTCCACCTTGAAGCTTGGTCTAATAATCCATTGCCTTCCACCTTTCTTTAATTGATCTCTACATTTGATTTTGGATTTTTTCTATACAAATATATTTATCCAAGTTTCTTTTAAATCTGTATTTTATTAATCCTTAGCTCTGTGTTTATACTGTCAATTGTAATTCCTCTTTTTTTTGCCTGTATATGATGCATTTGTTTTTAAATTTAAAAAAGTCCTTAGGTGTGGATTCTGGAGCTAGAGTTCTTAAATTTAAATTCTTGCTCTTGTATTTATAAATTATGTAAACCTAATCAAGTTCCTTAACCTCTGTTTCTGTTTCCTCACCTTTTAAATGGAAGTAATGATAGCATTGACTTTATCAGATTGTCATGACTTGATACATGCAGAATATTTAAAACAATATATATTAAATGCTCAATAAATGTTAGTTAATAATATTGTTTATATACCTTGCAGACTTTTACTCATTCTTCATGAAAGTGAAGCCTCAACAAGCACATATAAAATGAGCTTGCGATTCTACCTTCTTCCTGGCTTCCCTGCAGTTCTGGGTATTCCTTCTTTGTGTTCACAGTACACCTGGTGCATTTCCACTTTAGAATTGTCTATCTTCTGCACCATACCTTGAGTGGAAAACAGGAACTCTTGCTCATTTTTAACTTCCTAATATCCATTTTAATAACTGGACTATTGTCCTTGGTCAGTAAATATTTGTTGAAGAATAGTATATCTCATCTCATTTTATAATCTCTCCTATAAAAAAGTTATACTTAATGTTTTTCTTTGGGCATATATATTATGCTCGACTTGAAAAGAAGCTGAATTGTGAGATATGGACTGAAAATTATTTGAAGTTTTCACCAAGCTCACCCCCAGTGTTGGTATCCTCTAGAAGAGGTATTTTCTCTTGACAAACTTAGGAATTTTGATAATCGATTTGATTCATAAAAACTAATTTTATAATAAGAAAAAATGTTTCTTCCATTTTAAAAAGATACCAAAATAAAGAATTATTATTTCATTGAATTAACTTAAGCTTTTCACAAAACTTCTAATTTTCTGGAAATGAAATTTCTTATATAAATAAGGGTTAAATCAGAAATTTGACTGAAAGGTTTTTAAGTCTCACTAATACACATATTCTGAAGTCTTTACCTTTTATTTTTGAACCTTGATTTGAATGAATAATTTTTAATGTATTTTATTATTCCAGTCAACTCACATTAACACTTATGTTGCTCTCTTGGCAAGCTTTTTATTGTTCCTTCTTTTAGTTACCACATGTATTGTCTATTTCTCATGAATAATAAAATAGTACCTATGAGGTTAAATAAGAGTTTTAGATGATGGCACATTTATTTAAAAGTATGTCTTGGGTATATTAACTCCATTTTATTTCTTCATGTTGATTTTAGGTCACTGAATTAGCAGGCTATACTGCTCGAGTATACAATATGTTTTGGGTCTTTGATGAAGTAAAAGGAGGCATTTATAAGAGAACTGCTGTCATACAAGAATCTGAAAATCAGGACAGGAGTGGAGCTACTATAGAATTACCCCTCAGTGACACATTGGAAATCAAAGGTTTTCAATTCAAATGTTTTTATATTTTTTGTATATTTAAGTGTTTATCAACAGAACCAAAGCTCTTTAGATGGTAGCTTTTAATTGTTAAAAGGGACCAGTATTTAGTAGACAGCTATTCCTAAAGTTAGTGTTGGAATTTGAGGAGTGGTGACTACCATTACCATAAAATATTACACTTTTTTAATTTAGGACAAAATTTCTAGATTTTTGGAAACTGCTTATATGGCAGAATGAAATGTTGGCTTTTAAGATTAAAATAGCAGAACTAGAGCTAATGTCATATTGTTCTTCTTCATTCTGTGTTTTAAAACTTAAGTTTGCTTATCATATTTTTAAAAATTGTATTATTCTGTGTCTTCCTTTTTCACAGCATTGTGTTTATTCAGTAGGAAAGGTTAATTTAGAAAAATAAGTAGTTATAAAGAGTATGGCTCAGATAGTTTGGCTTTGCTCTCTTAATTTTGATATAAGATTATTGCAAAATGTTTCTAAGAGAGATTTCCCAAATAGATGTGTCAAAACGTTCCAATAACATTAAAATTTGCTTTAAATATAAATATATTTGCATCTATTTCTATGATTTGTTACTGTGAATTATCTTTATAATAAATTTATCTATTTTGCTACAGTATACTTTATTTATTTTGCAGTGGCACATGATAGTTTTTGTAACTTAAACTGATCCTTAACTTACAGGAAAAGTTATTGATGTGGATTGTGGAATTATCTGTGAAAATGTTCCCATAATTACACCAGCGGGAGAAGTGGTGGCTTCCAGGCTGAACTTCAAAGTAAGATGATATTCAAGAATCCTCTGATTGTTGCCATCACACTCATACAAAACAACTCAGAATTCATATACCTTAAGTTAAATACTTGGAGGAGCATATGGAAAGGAGGGGAAATCAAGAAAGGTATGCACAGTGGCTCAATCACAGAAGCAGTTGCTTCCTCAGGAAGCAGAGAAAAAGAGAAATTTGACTTCTACTGCTTTGTTGCCAGGTTAAATATCGATAATATAGTGCACTGAGAGCCCACACTAGGAAACTTTTGGAAGCAATAGGAAATTTTCTCAGAATTAACATTTGAAAATAAAATTTAATTTTGTTCCTTACAGGAATTACTCAAAAACTACAAGCCTGTATTATAATATGTTTACTAAAATATGACAATAAAGGTCATTAGCAAGTCTACTTCTGTTAATACACAGTCTCTAAATTTAATTTATATTTTAAATAATCATATCTTCTACTGGGGAAAATAAGATTCATGGATTGGAATTTAGTTTTTAGTTCTGTTGAGAATGAACTGTTATTTAACATGTATGTTGATTACAAAAATGTAAGGACAGTTAATAAAGCTGAGGCCCTGGTTCGAAGCATTACAAAATTCAAACATACATTTTGAAATTCAAGTACACATAATTTGCTGATCAGCATTAGTGATTCTAGTGAAAGCATGTGAGCTTTAGTTCAAACAAAGACATGTTTGGACTTGATGAGAGAATTACAAACATGGCAATACATCTTCTAATCATTTTAGTACAGACCTTGTGGTCAAGGTTTAATTAGAGATGTATTTACAAATGAATAAGAGTCCTGGAAAAGGATGAGAAATACTGAACAGGGAAAATTCTGTGGTAATACATATAAGAGAAATTGTATTTTAACTACAATTTGATGAGGCTTTATTTATCCCTAGAATTCTTTAATTATTTGGACTTGAACATGAGTACCAATTAGGTGCTAAAGGTATACTCTAATCTTAAGTAGACTTGAAATGAAACATTTGAGAGGCATGCATGAAATGTTTATTTATTAATAGTTTTACAATGTATAACTTATGACTTTTTGTATAGAGGGTTTTTTGGGGGGTCAGGTTAGGTTTCATAATATCAGTTCTTATTGTTCCACTTATTAAAAAGAATAAGAGTCTTGAATTCTCCCATCTACTAACTACATTATTGTGGATATATCACACCCTTTCTGTAAAGAAAATTAGAGTTCAGTTTATTTTTATATAAAATAATTTTTAAATAGTCTAATGAAAGTGTCCTATACATTTTGAAGTTTTACAAAGATATATGTTATTATGGTACACTTTTTAAATAATTGTTTATTTTTTACTCAGAAAGGAATTTTGTTTAAAGTCTCAGTTCCCTAAAATTAAATAAAAAGTTCTGTCTCCTCTGCATGGTTTGACAAACAGATTTTTAGAAGAAAAGATTCTTATCCTTTTTTTTGGCCTTTCAGAATTAAAAAAAAAAAAAAACATTCAGAGAAGAAAATTCAATGAATGTGGAAATTCTTTTTACTTCACACTTGCTGCTTACTAAATATCAGAAAACATGCTAAAACTATGAATGTAGACAAGTCTCTTATGACTCAAAATGTGTTAAATTTCTGGGAGTTCCTAATAGAGAATGAATGACCCTGTTAAAATATTTTGTGAATATACCTTTTGCCCTGGTGCATGCCTTAGGAAAATCATTTGGGAAGTATTTATGCTTCTACAAAATTGAACTTCCTAAATTCTCTCTCTAGTCAAAGAGCACAGCAAATCACAAATTAATTCTTTCTGAGCTCTTCCTAGGACTTTCCTTGAACTTGAATCTATCAAAATAGCATTTTAGTTTGACTACAGTTAAACAGAAAAAAATGTCTATTGTCAGATTTTATAGACTCAATCTTGCTTCTGTCTCCTGCCCCTGTGGTGGCTATCTTTGCTGCTGAGATCACTCTTCCCCCAGATTGGACTAGTTGCTTCTTGTCACCCAGGCTCAGCCAAAATGTTACCTCCTAAAAGAGTATTTTTCTGACCACCCAATCAAAAGAAGCCCCCCACCAACCTCACAGTGCCACCATTTTTCCCTACAAATTTTCCTCTATTGCTATCATAATAGCATTTATTGCTACTTACATTTTTATTCATGTGTTTATTGTCATCTTTCCTATTGAAGCTCCATGAGAACAAGGACTTTGTCTTGACTAACTCTGTATCCACTGTGCCTAGAAGTATGTCCGGCACATGACAGATACTCAATCAATGTTTGCTAAGGAAAGTCTAATTATTTAGACAGGATATGAATCTGAACCATTTTTGCTTTGCATATACTTATCATATGTATTCCTAGTTCCCCTAACCTCTGTCCCAACCCTTTTTTCCCCTTTCCATTCTCCTTCTGCCCCTCTTCCCACTACCTTCTTTCAACAAAAAGATTTCAGCTTATGTTATACAAGCAAATGAGTCAAGGACAGACATGGAACTGGTTGGCCCCTTACACTGACATAATGCAAGTAACATAATGCTCTTTCATTTTTGAGTTTGCAGTATGATGTATTCCACATCACCGATACTTAGATATTTGTATCCATACTATATAAAGATATATCTGTGGATATACTGTAATTTCTTTCTTTCATACTATATTTATTTTTAACTGATTATAAAATATTTGTTCTTAGTAGGTCAAATTTTTAACAGTGTTTCTTTTCCTCGTTCTTCACAATATTCTTTTTTTTTCACAATATTCTTTAAATACCACAGTAAGACAACTTCCGGTCATACTGAGTAGAATGGCAATTCAGGATATTCAACTGTTTAAATTTAAATGGTAAATAAGGTGAAAGATTCTGTAGGTGAGAATCCAACTGGTAGTGGATAAATATCTTTTATTTTATTGTTATAACTGTATATATGTACTATATACACATACATATGCAGGGTCCAACACAAATAACACCCCTTTTTTATAACAAAATCATAAACATGTAATTCTGGTAACATAACAATATCACATTCAAGCATATCATATGACATTTTAGGTGAAATGTTCAAATTAAATCTATAAATTATTACACCCATATTATTACCCTACCAGCCACACTCAAGCATGCGTTACTTCTGCTGGACCCTGTGTATTTGTTTTAATGCATCCTGTGCATAAGACTAAAGGACAATCCTCTTGATTTCCTGTCTCCTGGTTTAGTAAACATATTTTATTTGTGAATAAAGCAGAACTGGAATAAATTCATTTCCCTGATTATGGGCTTATATGATTTCTATAATATTTCAGACTGCTGAAATACAAAATTAAACAACCCAGCTGGCTCTTAGATGAACTATGTTGGAATTAGATAATAATTCCAACTGACAAATACAACAAAGTTGTATTTTAATTCAATATAAAGTTAATCAAATATTAATATAAATAAAATGAAATATAATATATTTTAATTTAAATTTTGTTTCCTATTTTCCACAAGGTTGTGTTTCTACATATGTACATAGAATCTGATTACAAGACCTCAAGTAAAATTTTGGAAAGCCCATTGCTCATTTCAAGCACATTAATTTTCTTTAAGATTGAATTAATTTATGATACTTTTACCTTCAGAGCATTGTCAAAGCCAAATTGGATGCTGTTAATCCTGATTTATTTTTCTTGATTCCTTGCCCATCCTAGGTTATCATGTGTTTGAAAGGTTTTTAAAAATCACTTTTAAATGCTGCCAAATGAAATTATTTAAAAATATTGCAGTTTGTAATTTTATTTCTTACTTTAGGTACAAGAAGGAATGCATCTTTTGATAACTGGTCCCAATGGTTGTGGGAAAAGTTCTCTCTTCAGGATTCTGAGTGGGCTCTGGCCCGTGTATGAAGGTGTCCTCTATAAACCACCTCCCCAGCACATGTTCTACATTCCACAAAGGTAGGTTAAATCGTTTATATCACAAGAAGAAATTTCCTTTTGCCCTTTAATTATCTTGATTCCTTAGGCTCTTCAGTTTCTGGTCTTTGAGCATGATTTTATTGAGGGAAACTATTAAAGGAAATTATCTATAAATGTTAAAGAACAAGAGTACTAAAAATAACTATAGCTAGTATAATTTGTTAATAAATACATAATATAAAAGGAAATAAATTGCCACATTAAAACATAAAAGGGCCTGCCTGGTGTAGCTCAATGTGGGCTGCAAACCAAAGGGTCGCAGGTTCGATTCCCAGTCAGGGCACATGCCTGGGTTGCGGGCCAGGTCCCCAGTGGGGGCCATGTGACAGGCAACCACACGTTGTTTCTTTCCCTCCTCTTCCCCCTCCCTTCCCCCTCTCTAAAAATAAATAAATAAAATCTTTAAAACAAACATAAAAGAAGAAGGAGCTCCTACCCTTTGCAACAGCATGGATGGAACTGGAAAGCATTATGCTAAGCGAAATAAGCCAAGTGGTGAAAGACAAATACCATATGATCTCACCTTTAACAGGAACCTAATCAACAAGACAAAGAAACAAGCAAAATATAACCAAAGACACTGAAATAGAGAAAAGGCTGACAGTGTTCAGAGGGGAGAGGGGAGGGAATTTCAGGGGAATTTCAGAGGCAAAGGGGAAGGGTTTATAGGAACAAGTATAAAGGACACATGGACAAAAACTGGGGGCAGGTGGAAATGGGTAGGAGGTAGGGCAGGCTGGGTGGGTGGGCTGGGGTGGGAGTAAAACATAGAAAATTATACTTGAACAATAATTAAAATAAAATTTAAAAAATAAAAAATAAATAAATAAAAGAAAAACCATAAAAGGGAGCGAGTAAAAGGGTAGAAGTGTTTATATGAAATCAAAGTTAAGTTATGATTGTAAAACAGACTGTTATGTTCTATGTAAGCTTCATGGGAACCAGAAATCAAAAGCATATAGTTGATTCACAATAGATCAAGGGAAGGGAATCAGAGCACACCACTACAGAAAATCATCAGTTCACAAAGCAAGGTTGCAAAGAAGAAAGGAACAAAACAGCCAAATATCATAAAGAGATGGCATTTGTAATTCCTCAACTGCAATAATTACTGTAAAGGTAAGTGGGCTGAATTCGTCAAACAAGCGGCATAAGATGGCTGGACAGATTTTTTAAAAAAGCAAGAACCCACTAGATGCTGCCTATAAGAAGCTCACTTCAGTTTAAGGACACACATAGAATGAAAGTGAAGGGATGCAATAGGATATTCTATGCTAATGGAAATCAAAACAAAGTAAGAACAGCTATATTTATATCATTAAAAATAGACTTTAAGCCAAAAGTTGTAGCAAGAGAGAAAAAAAGTCATTATATAATTATAATGGGGTCAATTCATCAAGAATACGTAGCACAAACTCACAATTATTAACAAGCACACCTAAAACAAAAACAAAAACAAAATAAGCAAACCACTAGAACAGGAATAGAACCACGGAAATGGAGATCACATGGAGGGTTAGCAACAGGAGAGTGGGAGGAGAAGAGAGGTGGGAAAGGTACAGAGAATAAGTAGCATAGATGGCAGATAGAAAACAGATGGCAGGTAAGAATTTATGGGAAATGTAGAAGCTAAAGAACTTATGACACATGGACGAACTAAAGTGGGGGAATGTGGGTGGGAGAGGGTGTGCAGGGTGGAGGGGAATGAAGGGGGGTAATGGGACAACTGTAATAGCATAATCAATAAAATATATTAAAAAATAAAAAAAGAATACATAGCAACTATAATATATATGGAACCAATATTAAAACATCTAAATATATGAAGCAAATACTATCAGATCTGAAGGAAGATAGACAAGAATACAATAATAGTTGAGGTCTTCAATAACCCACTTTTAACAGCAGATACATCATCCCAACAGAAAATCCACAAGGAGACATTGGACTTGAACCACACTTTAGACGGAATGGACTCACAGACATTTCATCCAACAGAATACACATTTCACACAAGTATGTATGAAATATTTTCTAGGAAGATCATATGATAGGACACAAAACAAGTCTTAGCAAATTAAAGATTGAAATGAGACCAAGTATTTTTCCTGTCACAATAGTATGAAACTGCAAATCAGTAACAGGACAAAAGCTGGAAAATTTATTGATATGGGGAAATTTAACAACACACCCCTGAGCAACCAGTAGGTCAAAGAAGAAATCAAGAGAGAAATAAAAAATACCTTGAAACAAATGAAAATGCAAACACAACATACCAAAACCACAGGAAGCTGCTATAGCAGTTCTAAGAGGGTCATATAAAGTAATAAATACCTACATTAAGGAAAAAAAAGTGGTATCTCAAATCTAACTTTACATCTCACGGAGCTAGAAAAAGAAGAATAAATGAAGTCCGAAGTTAGTAGGAGGAAGGAAATAACAAATATTAGAGTAGAAATACATTAAATAGAATCCAGAAAAAAATAGAAAATATTAACAAAATTAAGAGTGGTTCTTTGAAAAGATAAACAATAATGATGAACATTTAGCTAGAGTAACAAAAAGAAAAAAAAGATTCAAATAAAATCAGAAATGAAAGAGGAAATATTACAACTTATACCACAGAAATACATAGTATCATGAGAAACTGCTATGAACATGTATATGCCAACAAATTAGAAAACCTAGAACTGGAGACATGTCTAGAATTATACAGCTTACCAAGAGAGTCATGAAGAAATACAAAATTTGAACAGATTAATAATGAGTAAGAGATTGATTCAGTAATCAAAAGCCTCCGAAAAAAGAAAAGCCCAGGCTAGTTGGTTTTATTGGTGAATTCTGACATTTAAAGAATTAATGACCATCGACCCTGGCTGGCATAGCTCAGTGGATGGAGCGCAGGCTGGGAACCAAAGTGTCCCAGGTTCGATTCCCAGCCAGGGTACATGCCTGGGTTGCAGGCCATAACCCCCAGCAACCGCACATTGATGTTTCTCTCTCTCTCTCTCTATCTCCCTCTCTTCCCTCTCTAAAAATAAATAAATAAATAAAATATTAAAAAAAAAAAGAATTAATGACCATCTTCTCAAATGTTACCAAAAAAGTAGAAGAGGAGGGACATTCCCAAATTCATTTTATAAGGCCAGCATTACCATGATACCAAAACCAGATAAGAAAATTATAGACCAATATCTCTGCTGGATATGGATGCAAAAATTCTCAAAAAAATATTAGGAAACCAAATGTAATACATAGTTCATTAAAAGAATCATACCATGATCAAGTGGGATTTATCCCTGGGATCCTAGGATGGTTTAATATATGCAAATCAATAAATGCAATGAATCACAGTAATAGAATGAAAGATTAAAATCATATGATCACCTCAATAGATGAAGAAAAGTCATTTGATAAAATATATCCTGCTTTCATGATAAAAACTCCCAACAAAGTGAGTATAGAGGGAGCATACCTGGACATAATAAAAGTCACTTGCAACAAACCCACAGATAATACAATACTCAACAGTGAAAGGTTGAAAGCTTTTCCTCTAAGATAGGGATAAGATAAGGGTACCCACTCTCATACTCTTATTCAACATAGCACTGGCAGTCCCCACTAGAGCAATAAGGCAAGATAAAGAAATAAAAGGTATCTAAGTCAAAAGGAAAAAAGTAAAATTGTCTTTGCAGATGATATGATTTTACATATTAATTTTGTGAAGACTCCATCAATAACATTTAGAACAAATTAACAAATTTAGTCAGTTGTAGGACATGAAATCAACATGCAGAAATCAATTGTGTTTCTATACACTAACAACAAACTATCTGAAAAAGAAAGAAAACAATCTCATTTACATTAGGATGCAAGACAATAAAATTCTTAGTAATAAATTTAACTAAGGAGGTGAACGATCTATGCACTGAAACCATAAGATTTCAATGAAAGAACCCAACAAATTAAAAGATATCCTCTCTTCATAGACTAGAAGGGTATTGTTAAAATGTGCATACTTCCCAAAGCCACCTGTAGAATCAGTGCAATTCCAGTGCCATTGTTGACAGAAATATAAAAAACAATACTAAAATTTGTGTGAAACTACAAATTACATGGAGTAGTGAAAGAAATCCTGAGAAAAAAGAACAAAGGCAGAGGCATCACATGTCCTGATTTCAAACTTATACTACAAAGCTGTAGTAATCAAAACAGTATGATATTGGAATAAAAATAAACAATGACTAATGGAACAGAATCAAAGACCCAGAAATAAACACTTGTTAATTAATATTTGAAAAGGAAGCCAAGACTGCTGAGTGAAGAAAAGATAGTCTCTTCAATAAACAATGTTGGGAAAACTAGACAAGAACGTACAGAAAAAATGAAATTGGACTCCTATTTTACACCATTAATGAAAATGAACTCAAAATTGATTCAAGATATGAATGTGAGAACTGAAGCCATAAACTCTTAGAAAAAAACATGGGAAACAAACTTCTTGACATTGGTCTTGGCAATGATTTTTTTTGGATATAACATCAAAAGAACAAGCAACAGAAGCAAAAATCAGTAAGTAGGGTTATGTCAAACTGAAAAGCTTCTACACAGCTAAAGAGGCAATCAAAAAAATGAAACAGCAACCCACAGAATGGAAGAAAATATTTGCAAATCTTAGTCTAATAGGGGTTTAATATACAAAAAATATAAAAAGCCATATAACTCAATAGCAAAAAAAATAAAACAGTTCAATTTTAAAATGGGCAGTATTTCATCTTGTCTTATGGCTGAGCAGTATTCAGTTGTATATATGTACCACAACTTCTTTATCTAGTCATCTATCGAAGGACACTTCCACTGTTTCCATGTCTTGGCTGCCATGAATAATGCTGAAATGAACATAGGAGTGCCTATATCTTTGCAAATAAATGATGGACCTTGAGAATATTATGCTAAGCAAAATAAGTCAGACAGAAAAAGTTAAGATCCATATAATTTCACACATATGTGGGATATAAAATTGAAAGCAACAAATGAACAAATAAGAAAAACAAACAAAGAAGTGAAAACTCATAGACACAGACCATACTACGGTGGCTACCAAAGGAAAGGGAGATGGAAGGGGTAGTAAAGAGTAAAAGGGCCAAATACATGGTAAGGGAAGATGAGTTGACTTTGAATGATTGGAACGCAATGCAATATACAGATCATGTATCACAGAAATGTATACTGGAAACCTCATTGACCAATATATAATCTCATTAACCAATGTCACTCCAATAAATTTAATAATAAAAAATATGAAAACCTGAGTTGGATTATTTTTTCCTGCAGATGTGTCATCTTAATGTTCTGACTTACAGTCTTGCTTTCAGATTTGCAAAGGATAAATACACAGATGCCTATTTAAATGTGCTTTTTGCATCTTTAATTAAAGTATAACAATATTTTCCACTGCAAAAAATAAAAATAATTAAAGTAAAATATGAAAATGGGCAGAGGAACTAAGGGACATATTTTTTCCAAAGAAGATACACAGATAGCGATCAGGTACATGAAAATGTGCTTGACATCGCTAATCACCAGCAAAACGCAAACCAAAACTGCAATGACCTGTCCTCTCACACCTATTAGAATGACTGTCCGCAACAAAGACAAGGGATATCGAGTGTTGGCAAGGATATGGAAAAAGGGAAACCTTTGTGTACTTTTGATGGGGATGTAAATTAGTGTAACACTACAAAAAACAGTATGGAGGTTCCTCCAAAACTTAAAAATAGAATTACCATAAGACCTAGCAAACCAACTTCTGGTTATTTATCCGGAGAAAATGAAAACAGGACCTTCAAGAGAGATCTGTGCTCCCATGTGTATTGCAGCATTATTCACAGCAGCCAAGAGATGGAAAAAACCTCGGTGCCCTCAGCAGGTAAATGGAAAGAGAAGATATGGTGTGTATATATATATACATGGGAATATTCTTCAGCCACAAGAAAGAAGGAAATCCTGCCATTTGTGACAATGTGATTAAAACTTGAGGGCATTGTGGTAGGTGAAATAAGTCAGGCAAGGACAAATACTGTGTGATATCACTTATATGTGGTGTCTAAAAAGCTAAACTTACAGAAACAGAGAATAAAGTGATTATGAGAGTTTGGAGAGCGTGAAAAAGGGGAGAGGTTCGTCAAGCATACCAACTTCCAGTTAGAAGATAAGTAAGTTCTGTGAATGTAATGCACAACATTGTGATTATTGTTGACAATAACATTATATATTTATAAGTTATTAAGAGGGTATAACTTTAAGGTTTTTACCACACAAAAAAAAATGGTAATCATGTGAGGTACTAGAGGTGTCAGGTCATTTTGTTATATGTGTTTCAAATCAACACGTCGTCCACCTTAAACTTACACAATGTTGTATGTCAGTTTTATCTTAGCAAAGCTGAATACCACTGAACTGTACACTTAAAAATGGTTAAGATGCATCATGTTATGTGTACTTAGGTGAAAGGTCAGGGCGGCAGTCGGGGCAGGAAAGTGCATCCGTCCAACTTTGCCCTCAGAGAAACCTAACTATGTTGTTTTGCAACAGATATAAATCACTGCAAAACTTTTTCTTAGTTATGAAATTTGCTTTTGCCTAAGCAAGAGGTCAACTGCTATTTAGCTAAGGCGAAAAATGAGAATGAAAAAGTACTTTTGAAGGCTAAAAATGTTTCTTAATAATTACTATTAAAAGTAATTTTATTTTGATTTAAAAACTTTAGCTTAAATCGAGTTTAAAAACTTGATTTAAAAAGCTTTGGAAACATGACAATGTATATTTAGGTTTAAAATCTTTATGTCGAGGAAAAGCATAGAATTTAGATGTATATGTAAGATGGAGGCGCAGGTAGAAATGCTTCGCTTCCTCACACAGCCAAAAGATAAACTAAGTCTCTAAATGTAGTGTTTATTTCTTGCATTCTAAAAGCTACTGATTTTTTCAAGCAAATTTGAAAATAATCTTAAAATTTTTATGATTTAAAAGGAAGCTGCTGAAACCTATTTCAAAATAATTCTCAGTAGCTAATTGTAAACATTTCTTCATAGGATATTCTCATTAATTAATATTGTCTGATATTTTATTGAATTAATTATAACAATACAATATTGCTTTTAAATACTAGGTTGGCAGGAAAAACTGTAAATTGAATATAAAATTGAGTATTATGTACCTACAGAATAAACTTCATAAGTCACAAACAGACCTTTATAATAATTTCCCTATTTTTACTTCTGTGATTGAAAGACTTCCATGCAGAGAATAGATCTGTGTGTGCAGCAATTAAATGTACATTAATTGTTCTTTTCATTGGGAAAAGGGAGTGTGATTTGTTAAAGTACATTTCTGTGCTGTCAGGCAGTGTACAGAAAAAAAAAGTAAACTACTGAGGAAAAATATTCTAATCAAGCATATTAGGCCACTTACATTTTTTAAACCAAGTCTCTAGAGAATGCTGGTATGGCTCAGTTTAAAAGCTGGGAAACATGAACTCCTAAGAAATTATGAAATCATTCTAGCAATGTTAATAATGAGACCCAGATAAAAGAAATCTGGGCCTTCATTCAAGAATACAAATAACAAGTTGTGGTAGATAAATTTGTCTCAAAACAACTTTTTCTCTCATCTCATCTTTATTAATGGTTGGATATGACAACTCCTGGAATATTTCATAAGTTTGAACAAGGAAATATTTCATCTAGAATATAGATTTAGCCACTCTAAATCTGTGGTAAAATTCTTAGTCTTGTTAGATAGTACTTTAAAAAACATTTTGGCAATTTCAGGCTGTTTGAAACACTGAATTTCCTGAGCAATGTGACTGAACTCCTTAAACTGATTATTAAAACTCATTGTTACTTTTTGACTGTCAGGAAAAGTCTTTCCCTTGGATACAGATCTTTAATTTCTTTTATCAACTCTTGGTGCAGTCTCTCTATGTTCCCTACTAAGGGCAGATTTATGCTCTCCTGCTCTAACATACTAATTCATTAATTTATGACCCATTAATCACTTAGTAGTTCCCTAGTATGTCTCTGTTGTCTTCAGCCATTAAAACCTCAAAAGCCCAATCCTTTATTGAGTTGTTTAGTTCACCTCCTAACAAAATATTATTGTATGTTAACACTAATCAAATGAAAAGTGAAACTTTTGGTAGAGGTTGGGGGAGCAGAAAGCAAAGGAGGGAAAGAGAAGGAATGAGAGAGAATGGAGAGGAAGAAGTGATAGAGGGAGACTGGAAGGGAAAGAGGGAAGAAAGACAGAACATAAAAAAGGTGTTTACTCAACAAAAGGTAGCAAAATCTTGGATTCCTTTATACTACTTAAAAAAAAAATCCTCCTCCAGAGGATCACTTGCATACATTATATATCTGTCCTCGGCAACAGTCTGCAGTTGGGCACCAACCCACCATGTAATTATGTTCCCAAAGCCCTGCTCTCACTATCTTGGAACAAATATCTTGGGAACAAAATTTTTACCATGACTTTACTACTCAAATACATGCACTCAGATCAACAAATCTGAAATAGATTCAGATTTCCCACAATTTTATATGAAAAAGAAACTTGTACAAATTTCATTCATCTTTGACTTGAAGTCTGAAAAGAAAAAAAGTTAGGAAAGTGCAAGGATTGAGTTATGGATCAAATTAAATTTGACTAAATATTTTTTAAAAGAATAGGGAGGAAAGAGGAGGAATGGAATGGGTAGGATATTATACTTCATATCTTGAGAAAATTATTGAATTTTATTCTTTGTCAATATGCTACTCTTTTATTTAATTTTAGTTTAACCAGTATTTACAAAAGCCGTGCTAGAAGATACTACAGAGGATGGACAATGAACAAGACACAGTTATTCACAGTATGGTGCTCACATTGAATTTGGTTTTAAACAAAAACATGCAAGTAACTTAACTAAAAGACAGAATAAGTGCATCAAAAAGGCCAATAAATGTTATAGATATTGAAAGTAAGGAAAAGTATGAAGGAACAGTATGTCATTTGACCTGGGTTTTGAAAGCTAGGATTTTAATAGCTGTCATGAGTTGGATGTTTCTCCAATGTGTGAATAGATCAGAAATACCACAGATTCAAGTAAGCACAAGTTATTAATTGTCGTTTTTGGACATTTCTAAGCAGAGCTGTCCTGTCCACCCTCCCTCTAATATACTAAACTGAGAAAAGCAAGTATTTAGTAGATATATCTCCATTAACATTATATATCATTGGTACATACTGGAAATAATAGTGTCCACCGCCTAGGTCTTTAAGCGTTGCTAAAGTTTTCTTTGAATTACTTTTCATTTTTAATTTTATTTTTTGATTGAGAGGGAGAGAGAGAGATTAAAGGCGGGATGGAGGGAGAAGGAGAAGGAGACAGAGAATGAGACAATTTGTTGTTCCACTTATTTATAAATTCATTGGTTGATTCTTGTATGTGCCCTGACCAGGGATCAAACCCACAACCTTGGCATATTGAGACAGTGCTCTAACCAAGTGAGCTACTCTGATGGGCTCTGAATTATTTTTTTACATTCTCTAGTGTTTCGAGAGTCTGCTATTTTCTCTCTTTCCACCTAAGGAGCTCATCTCCTTATATGTCTTATATGTTAAATTTTAGTCTGCCAATACATCTTGAAAAACAACAAAAAATGACAAAAACTTGCTTCTATAACAGTCATGTTTTGTTCTCTTTTGTCAGAAGACATTCTGAAATTATAAATAACATTTTATTTACCAGCTCACTATTTGTTTACTAACTACATTCACTTGGTAGTATATTCAAATACTGTGTTACTTAATCTTCTGGAAAAAATGTAAATATTGCTTAACAAAGTAGTTATAAATCACACTTAAATATTTAATGCATCATAATCCTAAATTTGGTTGTAGATAAGAAGGAAAGCATGACTAATTAGTTTACACAGCAAATTAAATATAGATAACTTTACTTCTGTCTAACTTTTAATATATGAGCAGTACATATTAATTATGCTCAGCATAAAATCATGCTAATAGAATATTATAAATAATTAAATTGCAGTTCAAAGGGATTAGAGACGTTAGTACTTAGAGTTACCCCACAGTTCAGAGCTAGGGTTAGACTTCACCAAATCTTTGAACAAACCCTCTGGGCTCACCACCTCTTATTTTCAGATTACTAAAGTAATCATATTAAAACATGTACCTGTGCCCCACTGTTTGACCTTAAATGTTTTTTCAAACAATCATAACAGTTAAAACCCCTGTAGCACTGCTATTCCCCAAATATATGGGGGATAACAAACCATTGTTCTTTTACAGTTTGCATTCCCTTTCAAAAATGTCTATTTTCTTCAACTGCTTTTCTTAGTAATAAGAGCTTATGACATGAAAGCTTAGCTTTTAGAAGTGCCAGCATTTAATCCATATTTTCTTTGATGGCATTTTTGCTCATGCCTTTAATGACACTGTCTGTGCATTTTTGAAATAAACTGAATTGGTCATTGATTTTTATTTTGAGAATCTGTGACCTCTTGAGATAATTGATAGATCCTAGGGCATCTTGAGCAAAGGCTAAGCATCTCTGGCCTATTACTTTTAAAAAAAAATATTAATTTACAATGTGCCAAGCAATTACTGTGTGTTAGTCACTATTTTAAACTATTTTATTTATTTATTTTTAGAGAAAGGGGAAAGGAGAGAGAAATACATCGATGTATGAGAGAAACATTAATTGGTTGCCTCTTGCACACATGCCCCCTTCCTGCAACCCAGTCATGTGTTCTGACCAGGAACCAAACCAGCGACCCTTTGGTCTGCAGACTGGTGGTCAATACACTGAGCCACACCAGCCAGGGCTAAGCATATTATATGTTGCTAATTTTTGTGTATGATAACCCATAAGGTTGGTGTTAGTATCCTTAGTTTACCAATGAGAAAACTTAGGCAGAAATCATCCAGCTGATAAATGTTGGAACTAACAATTTAACTTAGGCATGTCTGACTCTAAAGTCATTTTGTCTTAGTTACTACCTATAGCAGTGGACATGTCTCTGAAAAATTACTGTTCTCTGGCCTGACCTCTCAAGTGAATGTCACCAGCTAAGGTTGTTGGCTTGATATGCTTAAATTGTACTAATAACAAGCTATTGTTTGGAAGCAGAGTCCTTTTACTGCTCAGTGTAGAAGGCAGTCCAGGCCAATTTCAGCATAATGTTTACCATTGGTACAGTACTTGGTTTTCATTCATTAATGTTAATATGAAAGAAGCTATATTCTTGTATAAAAGTGAAATTTAAAAATATTTACACTATGACCAAATCATTTTGAAATTAGAATATATTCTTTATTCTTTCCTATTCTTCTAAAACCAATTTTTCTATAAAATTTCAAATGATTTCTCATAAATATTTCCTTAATTTTAAATCAGACTTTTTGAAGAGATATTAAACAAGCAAATCTTAATTTTTACAAAGCATTATAGCATAAAAAAATCATTATTTAGGCTATATGTTGCCAAAAGAAGAGACTCTTTACAACAGAGTAAAGACTGTTACAAGAAACCCAGCATAATGGACAGAGCACTCAGATAACACCAAAAATACCAACGTAGGCACAACTGTACTGTATGTTAAGATGTACATGTGTCAAATGAGTTTTGTCAATGTTTGAAAATCTGAACTTCCTTTTGAATTGTTTCTGTATGAATGCATTCCAAATCTAGGATTTGGGCTATGTTATATAACATCACTTAATCCATATTCATAAAACCAGAGAATGACTATTAAAAAACAGGAAGTACATGAGATCAGAGGGAGGTTGGAAGACCTAATTTGCTCCCTATCTCCATAGAAGAAAAGATGCCCTCGTAGTAAAGTATTTTTAGTGAGATCCTTGCTTTTCTTTTTTTGTCTCAGGTCTCAGATTAAAATGGGAGGAAATGGTCTGGAGAAGGACCTAAGAAAAAATATGGAGGAATGTTAATCAAATATCTTGATCACTTTTTCCTGGATCTCTGGCTTTTGGACTTTTTGATTCTAATGAATCTCTAGGTGCCAGAACACAGACAGACAGATCCTCAGTAGGACAAGGAGTATGTTTATTTAAGTAAGATGCAGGCTAGCAAGGCCATGGTCTGAGTGGAATGCTGGTCTGAAAGGGCCACTGGAATAAAGGAAGAATGTGACATGGTTTAATCCAAGCCTATTCATTGAGCCCCATGCCTAGTGGGTTATGTATACACTGGTCTTGCTCTCTACAAATTAAATAAATCTGGGCTTCGAGAGTAGGAGTTGTCACTGGAACAGACTTTTGCCTATGTTATATGTGAGTCACTGTTGAATGGATCTTTATAGAATATAAGCTAGAAGGGGTATCTGCTTGTCTCTATGCATTGGTGGTATCCTATACATATGGTATGCCTATGCATATTGTGACTGTGCAGTGAACCTGTAATGAATAATTGAATTAATTGATGAATGAATATCTCCACAGACTTGGCTTCTACTACCAAATTAGTTTGGCTCCTTATACTAATTAGGAAGCTAACTATTTTGGTGCTTGCACTAGATAGGTCACATAATGCTCTTTAGGGTGGGAATAAATATTTGTCATTTAACATGTCTTTTTTAAAAGAAATTATCTTAGTTATGAAGAAGGTTCAGTAGTATTGCTGTAGCAAATTTACTTCTATTCCATTGCAATATGACTATTAGACTCAAAACAAGTAAGCTTTGAATAAGTATCTTTGGGCAATTAGCTGACAGAATTGTATACTATACATTTTGGTACATCCTGTGTAGTAATTGTTACAGTTTAGTTCTTTAAAATGTCTTAAAAGGATCTATAAATACAAACATAATTTCCTATAGCTTTGTATCGCTTGGAAAAATGTTGCTTTTTTTCAGATATAACTCTTCTATGGGCTAAATTTAAAAATAGTAATGGAAAAAATCTTGTACTACATTGAAAAGTTTTCCTCATTATTAGGGTATACCACATGGAATTCTAATTTTTTAGGGTAGGTAGGTCAAATGTCAGAAATTTCATACAGTAATTTAATATAATGATACCCTTAACAAAGTTGAATTCTAAATAATTTATATTTTTATTAGCTTGCCCATATTTAGATTATTCCATCAATACGGGAAATGAACACAGTCCCTGCTCTTAAGAGGATCCATACATCTCTGCTTTGGCACCTAGAAATATCTTATCCTAGAGATATAACTTCAGTAATAAGTAACTATCTTCTTTTCAGTTGAGTGTTTCTTCCTTTTGCTACATATTTATTTAAAGAATATTAGGAGTGACTTAAGAATTGAGGACTGAAATCTTGTTTTTACTGCTCATAAAAAATTTGATGACATGATTGGTTCAGCATGTACCAATGATATATGAATTATTAATAGCTAGATTTTATGGCTTTCAGATTGCTAACTTCTCATTACTATGGCAACACAGCAGTTCCTAGCTGTACCTTATTCTTAAACTTAACACATGCCTTAAATATAGTTAAATTGCAGTGAAACTTTTATCAGTATTGTTCACAGTTAAAGCCTAGATGACTATGAAATATTTAGCATTTCAGGTGATCATTCCAGAGACTTCAGGCACAAAGACCAAGTTAACATTTCTCCATGCTTCTTGTTCTTTTTATCTTTCTCCCTGTTAAATAGAAAAATAAAGAATAATATACAAATATAACAATATAAACTCTATAAATGTCAGTATATTTTACCAAAACAGTCATAAACTGTCAATACTGAAACAGACAAAAAATGGAGAGTATAATACAAGTTATAAAAGTACCCAAGACATTTGTAACAACTTTAAAAAGCCATAATCACTGGAAATGGGTTTGACCTTAAATAATTTTACTTTAATTTTATCATTACGATTAACAGTTTCAGTTACAGATGCCTTTGAAGGAATTTTAGATTACAAAGGAAAACAACTGTGATCATTGTTTAATGATAATTATTTAAATTACAGTGCAACACCTATAAGTTTATTTCAATATTTTTCCCACAACAAATGGAGTGATTCTGAATTTTACTTAAAGTAAATTAGAAGTAGCTAGTGTTCCTGTTTTGACAGCTACTAATTATAAGCAATCTATTTTTTTGTTGTTGCTTATACTATGTGTGTTGCTTGATTCTCCTGATGGGCCAGAACAAGTAAGCTAATAACTTTCTGATATGGTCATTGATCTACTTGAAATGTTTTGAAGATAATTGAAATAGGTCTATATATCTAGAAAGGAAAGTTTAGTAAAGGGTACTTTAAGTGCTTATCAATTATGTATAACTTTGGTAGAACTAGAAAAACTTGAGTTAGCTTAAAATGTTAATTTCCAGGCCTTAGAGTTAGAAAAAGGATCACATGCAAATAAATCATATAAACATTGGATGTAGGGTCCCCCATTTCCTTGTACTTTCAAATAAATTCTTGATATAGCCTTTCTAGAGGATTCTGTGGTAACTTCAACTTCATAATATTTTAAATAATTATGTATATATTTATTGTTGTTCGAATACAGTTGTCCCCATTTTCCATCACCACTTCCGTCTTCACCCCACCTACCACCCTCCATCCTTACCCCCTTTGGCTTAGTCCATGGGTCCTTTATCCATGTTCCTTAGCAGTCCTTTCCCTTCTTTCCCCCATTATCTCCTTCCCCCCTCCCGTCTGGTTACTGTCAGTTTGTTCTTTATTTCAATGTCTCTGTTTATATTTTGCTTACTTGTTTGTTTTGTTGATTAGGTTCCACTTATAGGTGATAACACATGGTATTTGTCTTTTACCACCTGGCTTATTTCACTTAGCATAATGCTCTCCAGTTCCATCCATGCTGTCCCAAAGAATAGGAGCTCCTTTCTTTCTGCTGCATAGTATTCCATTGTGTAAATGTACCCAGATTTTTGAGCCACTCATTTACTGATGGGCACCTATGTTGCTTCCAACACCTAGCTATTGTAAATTGTGCTGCAATGAGCATTGGGATACACAGGTTCTTTTAAATTAGTGTTTCAGGATTCTTAGGGTGTAATCCCAGCAGTGGAATTACTGGGCCAAAAGGCAGTTCCATTTTTAGTTTTCTGAGGAAATGCCATACTGTTCCACAACAGTGCACCAACAGTGCACTAGGGTTCCCTTTTGTCCTCATCCTCTCCAGCACTTTTTTGCTGATTTGTTTATGATGGCCATTCTGACATCTGTGAGGTGGTATCTCATTGTAGTTTTAATTTGCATCTCTCTGATGGCTAGTGATGCTGAGTATCTTTTCATATGTCTATGGGCCCTTCGTATGTACTCCTTGGAGATGTGTCTGTTCATGTCCTTTGCCCATTTTTTAATTGGATTGTTTGTCTCCCTGGAGTGGAGTCATGTGAGTTCTTTACATATTTTGGAGATCAAACCCTTGTTCAAGATATCATTGGCAAATATGTTTTCCCATATGGTTGGTTCCCTTTTCATTTTGCTGATGTTTTCTTTAGCTATGCAGAAGCTTTTTATTTTGATGAAGTTCCATTTGTTTATTCTTTCCTTTGTGTCCCTTGCTCTAGGGGACACATCAGTGACAATATTGCTGCATGAAGTATCTGAGATTTTCCTGTCTACGTTCTCTAGACTTTTATGGTGTTGTGACTTATATTTAAGTCTTTTATCAATCTTGAGTTATTCTGGGATATGGCATAAGTTGGTGGTTGAGTTTCACTTTTTTGCATGTAGCTGTCCAGATCTCCCAATGCCATTTGTTGAAGAGGCTATTTTTACTCCATTTTATTCTTCTTCTCCCTTTGTCCAGTATTAATTGATCATAGAGACTTGGCTTTATTTCTGTGCTCTCTCTTCTGTTCCATTGATCTTCAGTTCTTATGCCAGTACCAGGCTGTTTTGATTACTGTGGCTATATAATACAGTTTGATGTCAGGTATGGTGATTCCTCCTACTTTGTTCTTCTTTCTCAAAATTGCTGCAGCTATTCAGGGTCATTTATGGTTCCATATACATTTTTTAAATGTTTGTTCTATATCTGTGAAATATGTCATTGGTATTTTAATAGGGATTGCATTGAATCTATAAATTGCTTTGAGAAGTATGAACATTTTGATGATGTTAATTTTTCCATTCCATGAACACAGTATATGCTTCCATTTATTTGTGCCTTCCTTAATTTCTTTCTTCAGTGTTATATAGTTTTCTGAGTACAGGTCTTTTACCTCCTTGGTTAGGTTTATTCCTAGGTTCTTTATTTTCTTGTTGCTATAGCAAATTGTATTTTTTTTCCTGATTTCTGTTTCTGATATTTCATTGTTGGTGTACAAAAATGCCTTTGACTTCTGAGTATTGACTTCATATCCTGCTGCTTTGCCAAATTCACTTATTAGGTTGAGCAGTTATTTGGTGGGGTCTATAGGGCTTTCTATGTACACTGTCATGTCTCTGCAAACAATGACAGTTTTACTTCCTCCTTTCCAATTTGGATGCCTTTTATTTCTTCTTCTTGTCTGAATGCTTGTCTAGGACTTCCAATACTATGTTGAACAGAAGTGGTGAAAGTGGACATCCTTGTCTTGTTCCTGATCTTGGTGGAAAGGCTTTTAGTTTTTGCCTGTTGAGTATGATATTGGCTGTAGGTCTCTCATATATGGCCTTTATTATTTTTAGGAATGCCCCCTCTATTCCCACTTTGCTGAGTGTTGTTATCATAAATGAGTGCTGTACCTTATCAAATGCTTTTTCCACATCTATTGATATGATCATGTGATTTTTGTCTTTTGTTTATGTGATGTATTACATTTATTGATTTGTGAATATTGTACCATCTTTACATTCCTGGGATGAATCCCACTTCATCATGGTGTATGATCTTTTTAGCATATTGCTGGATGCAGTTTGCCAATATTTTATTGAGAATTTTTGCATCTATGTTCATCAGCAATATTGGCCTGAAGTTTGCTTTCTTTATTATGTCTTTATGTGGTTTTACGATTAGTATGATGCTGGCCTCATAAAAAGAGTTTAGTCTTCCCTCTTCTTGGATTTCTTGGAATAGTCTGTGAAGGATAGGAGTTAGCTCTTCCTTAAATGTTTTGTGAAATTCTGTGAAACAATCTAGTCTAGGGCTTTTGTGTAATGGGAGTTTTTTTTTTTATTACTGCTTCAATTTCACCAGCTGTTATCAGTTCATCTGACTTTCTGCTTCTTCTTGATTCAGTTTTGGAAGATTATATGTTTCTAGAAATGTGTCTATTTCACCCAGGTTTTCAAATTTCTTGGCATATAGTTGCTCATAGTAATTTATTATAATCCTTTGTATTTCTGTGGTATCAGTTGTAATTTCTTCTCTTTCATTTCTGATTGTATTTATTTGGGTCCTCTCTGTTTTTTTCTTGATGAGTCTGCTTAAAGGCTTGTAGATTTTGTTTATCTTTTCAAAGAACCAGCTCCTGGATTTATTGATCCTTTTTGTTCTTTTAGTCTCTATGTCATTTAATTCTGCTCTGATCTTGGTTATTTCCTTCCTTCTACTTGCTCTGGGCTTTGTTTGTTGTTGTTTTTCAAGTTCTTATAGATGTAGGATTAGGTTGCTTATTTGAAATGTTTCTATCTTTTTTAGGTAGGCCTGTATTGCTATGAACTTCCCTCTCAAGATTGCCTTCACTGTGTCCCTTAGGTTTTAGAATGCTGTGTGTTCATTTTCATTTGTTTCCAGAAACTTTTTAGTGTACTAACTAAAAAACTATTCATTGGCCCTGGAGGCCAATTTTTATTTTATACTACTATTATTATTACAAAATATTAATTTAAGATATTGTCACATTATATACATGCTTAAGATTATGTAAATAAACAAATAATTGTGTGTCCTCATTGTGTTTAAAAAATATATGGTTAGACTGGAGAGGGAAGGATAAAGAAAGGGGTAGGAGGGGAAGACATGAGGATTTTATAGAAGAAATGTGACCAGAAAATGTGTCGCTACTTTGGAAAATAGTTGGGCAATTCTGCAAAAGGTTAGGCTAGTTACCACATGCACTAGCAATTTCACTCCTCGCTGTATGTCCACTATTCATACTAGCCAAATAGTGGAAACAACTGAAATATCCGTCAGTGGATGAACAGATTAATAAAATACGGCAATGCATATAATGGACTATCATTCAGCCATAAAAGGAATGGAATACTGTTATACGATGCATTATGGGTTAACCTGAAAACATGGTAACAGAAAAAAGACCTTCACAAAAGACCACATATTGTATAATACTATATATTAAATGTCCAGAATAAGCAATTCATGGAGACAGAAAGTATACTAGTGGTTGCTAGGGGCTGGGAGGAGGAAAGAACAAGGAGGGTCTGCTGTTGACTATGGAGTTTCTTTTGGGGGTGAAAAAACATTCTAACATTAGACAATGGTGATGGTTGCATGAATTTGTGAGTATACTAAAAGTCACTTAATTGTACAGTTTAAAAGGGTAAAGTTTATGGTATGTGGATTATACTTCAATTGTATATATGTACATTCATATGGTAAGATTTTTATTGGCCCTTATGAATAGGAATCTGTGGTTATATTTTTTAAATAAAAATATAAGTATTTTTATTTTCATATATTAGTTAAGTTTGTTACAAAAATAACTTTGTGCTATCTATTCTTCAACTAAATCATTTGCATATTATGGGAAATAGGTAGCAATTGGCCTACAAAACACATTTTGTAATAGTTAAAGTCTTCAACTCTCTCTCTCTCTCTCTCTCTCTCTCTGTCTGTCATGCACACACACACACACACACAACACACTTTTCTTAAGTTCAATAATCATAAATCTTCACCCTTAACCACTTTAGGCTATATTTTCTTTCTTTCTTTTTTTATTTTAATCATTGTTCAAATACAGTTTTCTCCTTTTTACTCCCAATCCAATCCCCCCTCCCACCCCAATATTTTCAAAAAGCAATAGTAGTCTCTAACATTACCACCATAATACAAAGATCAAATTCATGAAAATTAACATTGCCATAATATTATTATCTGAACACACTTTTGTTGGTTTGCAAACTGGCCCCCTGCAGAGAGGGCAAGGAGAGATGGAAAGAAGAGGCAGACTGCTCCAGACTGTTAGGTAGCTGTTTTAATAAGCAAGGACACTTACATGCAAGTATTGTCTTGGGCAGCTGTAAGATAAGTAAACCTCTGCCCCTGCCCAACAGAATCCTAAGAGTTTATGCTGAGGTCTTAACTGGGTTCAGTCATGTATACCATCCAGATGGGCTCAACAACACATTGTTCTCTCAAGGCCGGGTCCTTGAAGAGAGCTCCAGCTGGGACCCGTGGGCAGAGCAATCAGGCACTTCAAGGGCAGCAGAGGGAGTGAGGAGCCTCTGATTGGCCCTGGTCTAGCTCACGGGTCAACCAGTGGTCATTTCCTCTGGATGACCTCCTCCAACAACCTCACATATTCAAATTTTGCCAATTCTCACAACATGATTCTTCATAATAACTTGTTTTTCTCGAATCAGCATCATACGTTGCATTTTGAGTTGCCATGTCACTCCAGTTTCTTTTAGTATAAAAGAGTTCCTCAGCCTTTCTTTGTGCTTTATATCATTGATGTTTGTAACAGTACAGGACTGCTATTGTTGTTTTTATTTTTATTTTGTAAGGAATTCCCTCACCCGCAGTTTTTCTAATGGTTTCCTCATGATTTGATTCAGGTTACACAGTTTTTGCGTGGATATTATCTGTATTAGTTCCCAAGATCTGCTGTAACCAAAAACTTGGTGTACTGCATTTTCTTTAGTAAATATAAGCAGATAAGTACATATTTCCTTATTTTGCATTTATTTTACATAAAAGTAGTATACTGCAGCCAGCCATCTGTACCTGCAGGTTCCACACCTGCAGATTCTCCAACCATGGATCAAAAAGATTTTTTTAAATCTTATGTTATAAAAAAAAAGTTATGTTGTTATGTTGTTGCTTATGGGTACTTTGTTGTTATGCTTGCATCGGTACTGAACATGTACGTTTTTTTCCTTGTAATTATTTTCTAAACAACACAGTATAACAACTATTTATATACCATTTAGGTTGTAATATTAAGAATTTCAAGTAATCAGGAGATGATCTAAGATATACAGGAGGATGTTTGTAGGTTATATGCAAGTTCTATGCCACTATATAAGGGGCCTACCCATCTGAGGATTGATACCCATGGGGGTCTGGGAACCAGTCCCCTGCAGATAGCAGGGATGACTGTATAGGTCAGTTTTTCTCAGATGGGGATAGTTATGATCCCCAGGGAACACTATCTGGAGATTTTTTTTTGTCACTACTGTAGTGATGCTGCTAGCATCTAATGCGTAGAGACCAGGTATGCTTCCAGACATCCTACAATACACAGGGTGGCCTTCGACAACAAAGAATCATGCAGTTTAATACATCCATAATGCCACTGTTGAGAAACCCTGCTGCACATCTATTTTTGTGGGATTTTTTCAACTTAACAATATTTTATGGAAATCACTCTATATCAATTCAGAGATTTCTACATCCTCTTTTATAACTACATGGGATAGGTATTATAGCTTACTCCCTTTACCCACTTTATATGAACATTTAGGTTGTTTCCAATATTTTGCAATTACAAATAATACTGCAATGGATAACCTTATGAACTTTTTGTTATTGTTGCTGTTAGAATTTTTGGAAGTGTATCTTTAAATTCTTAGAAGGGTGTCAAATGCCAAGTGATATATTGGTTTGCCTAATTCCCTCCAAAGGGCTGTACCATTTTACACTTTCACTGTTGTATGAGAGTACCTATTTCTCCATGGGCTGGGATGAATTGTCAGGCGTTGACCCTCTGCCAATCAAGCATGAAACTCAGAGTAGTTCTAATTTATATTTCTCTTATTATGAGTGGCACTTTAAAAAATGTTTTGTTTGTTCACATTGCTGGGTCAAAATCCTAAATTTTTCAGTAAATCTTTACATAAACACAACAGTATATTATCCTGCCATACCTGAGAGGAAAATACTCATCACTAGGCAAAATATGTAATCCTAGACATGTGGTATTTAAAGTCCACTGTGGAGTTTCAGTCCACCAGGATGTCACACTGACTAAACTGAAATGACTTTGTACTACAAGGTCTTATGTGTTTGGTGTCTTGTAGGCCATACATGTCACTTGGAAGTCTTCGGGATCAAGTCATCTATCCTGATTCAGTGAATGACATGCATGATAAAGGCTACACAGACCATGACCTGGAATGTATCCTACACAATGTCCACCTCTATCACATAGTTCAAAGAGAAGGAGGTAAGCTCCATCATTCCTTTTTTAATGCATTTAACGTAGGTTTTTAAAAATAAATGGGTAAATTCTCTGTGGTTTAACTTGAATATATGCTATTATTGGAACATAAGCACACAAGGAAAGATGGAGTTTACAGCTTTTACTGCTTTTCCATTACTGATATTCTCTTTTCTGTTTGTGCTGTATTTCATGCAGCTCACTGGGCTTTTTATTAAGTCTACTGCTGGCATTTTATTATAGTTATATTTTTGTATTTGAATGTACAAGTGTCCCTGAGGCCATTGTTGATCTAGATATGTATAAAGTTTATGACAGAAATATTTTCCTATAAGTTCTCATCTTACATTAAACTTAATAATCTGAGAGATAATTGTCACAGAACTACCTTTTTGTTTTGAGACCCACAGTTTTACCAATACATTTTTTTCTCTCTTAAGCAGCATATAGAGAATTAGATAAAATATGGAAACTTCTGTACTGTGGTTTTTCAGCATAAGATATTTTTGGAAGAATAGGAATAATAATTGTAAACATATGAGCTTAAAAAGAATTGCTTTAGAAAAGTCATCTTTTCAAATAACTTGATAACATATAATTTGATAGCCCTGAAAAAATAAGCTTGAATTCTACATTTCATTTTGAATGGATTTTATGTTCTATTCCTAATGCTTTTACATTATCAGAAGAAGCAATGTAGTATAGTAACTAAGCATATGAGCTTTGAAGTCAAAGTTCTGTGATTAAATCTTAATTAGTACTGTTCTCTTATCTTCAACTGTAAAATGAGGATAAATATCTACATTATAAGGATTCTGAGAAGATTAAATAAAACTGTGTAAAGCATTTAGAACAGTGACATATAGTAAATGCACAAGGATTAGTAGCTAATGGTACTATTTACTAGTTATAATATCGATACTGTAGTATTTTGCCTTTGGGTGATATTTGATATTTTACATAGAATTTTCACGTATATTAATTTATTTGATCCTTACAAAAAGCAAATGCAGACAAGGGCGGTGCTACTATATTTGTTTTCATGGGGTTTGTAACACCATTATGTATAAACGCTACAGATGTGGAGAGCGGGTTGTCTTTGTTTCACATGGTCAGCTCCTTCCCCATTTTAAAACACCGCCACAGTGTGTGCTGCCTGTTAGTCTTGGGTAAGTTATTTTGGATAAGTCTGATGCCCAATAATCCAAGCAGAAGTGTTTGATAAATGTGGGATATTTTATTTTTCAGAAGTCAGCAAGAAGTTCTAGAACTGCTTATAAGATGTTCCAACTTTAATAATGTAATAGTAATTGTTACAGTTATTGAGTGCTTACTATGCAGAATATAACATGAAGCAATTTACATTGTCAACTTATTTAAAATTTATAATTTCCCAATGATGTGAGTTTTACTAACCTTTTTACACTGGTGAAATTCTGAAGTTCGGTATATTCCCCAGGGGCCTATAGCAAGTGGTAAGACAGAGATTCAAACACAGACCTTACTTGAAAGCAATGTTCTGTACTATGCTGGGACACTGTGCTATGTTATCCCCCAGCTTCCTGGACACTAGTAAGAATTGTTATATCCTGACACATCAAAAAATTCCAAGGAAACACGCATTACTTGCTCAATCCTTAAAATATGTGATATGTTTTTAAGTAAAGCAAGAAAGCACTTCCATTTGCAAGGTCATCACTTACTTTAGAAGAAGCCTGCTGGAGTTCTGTTTAGACTACCTAATATTTTGCTTAGAGAAATGCTTTGCTAAAAGATGGAATTAAAAGCTATGTTTCATCCCATCAAAGAGGTTACAAAGTAGAAAGTAGAAGTGTTAACAAATGGTCATGAACCAAATCAGTTTGTGCATCTTTAGGATGCAGGAAAACCATTTTCTTTTCATCTGTCTTAGTCTCCTTCACTCAGCACATCAGAGGTAATAATATGGCTTAGGGTTCTGATTTAGGTTCTGAGATTAAGCAGTATTGCCTGCTAAAACCTTTGGATTTAGTGAAACAAAAGACATGATTTATTTTAATATGTAAAGCCAAAATTTTCTTCAACCCAAATACTTCTCTCTTGTCTTCTCAATTGGAAGGGGGATTTCTTATAAGCCCAGAATATTTCTCTACCGTGTAGAAATCTGAGCTTAATTTTCAAATCCTCATTTATGTTTCATAAATGCCATGTAATTCAGCCATAAAGAAAAATGTTATTTCAGTAGTTTTCACTAGATGCAAGAACTTCAAATCAGATGGCATTTTGAGGTTTGTTTCCTAATATAAAATAATAAGGATATGGTTTTAAATAGATAGAAATTTCCTAGAAGGAAAATGACACACACAATTCTGCAATTTAGTTTTTCATATAAAATATATTCTGGAGACATTTCTAAATTAGTATATATAGATCTGACCTATTTTTTAAAAATAGAGCATTGGTTTTGGAATACATATCCAACAGTCAGTAATTAAGAGCTGTAAGAGATGGTATAAATAAACTGTAAAAGCATGAAGACAGATCTACATATAAGTCACAGCTCTGATATCTAGCTGTGTAAAATTAGACACGTCAGTTTTTCCATGAGTTTCAGTTTATCCATCTATAAAATGCAACTAATAATATCTACTTCATGTGGTTGCAGAATATATAATGAGGAAACTCATACACTTAAATGGCACATGGGAGCCATTTAAGTTAGTTCCTGTCTTACCCTTTGAAGACTTGCAATAGGCCTTTGCAAGTCTGTTGGTCTTTCCCCGCAAAGCCTGCAAAATTAGTATAACTACATCAACCCTTTAGAGATATTCTGAAACAAATTGTGTGTCAGCATTTAGGATTCTTAGAAGATGACTTGTCAGTCAAAGGTATTACCATTAAAAAATAGCATATCTAAAACAATATGCTTATACACGAGGCTCTCTAGTTTATCCAGGCATACTTTCTGTAAAATACCTGGTTCTTTGTGTAAATCACTCAAACTTGCCAAAGTCACTTGTCCAAATTGTAAAAACTGTAAGAATTAAACAAATGCTTTATAAAATATGTGTCTTTATATTTTTTAAGGTTGGGATGCTGTTTTGGACTGGAAAGATGTCCTATCAGGAGGGGAGAAGCAGAGAATGGGCATGGCTCGCATGTTTTACCATAGGTAAGTGCGCTGTTCTCAGGAAACTACAATCTCACCGTTGTGACCCAAGACCCTTTGACAAGATTCCGCCGTGTCCTCATCTTTAGGTCAGAAACATTTTACTGAAAAGTGAACACTTAGCCTTTACAGTTAAACATTGTTAAGTTGTTTTTGTAATGTGACAGAAATTTCTAAGTCTTTCTTCTATTTCTTTTATGTGACTGATGTTAGATGAAAAAATTAAATTTTTATGTATTCTAAGTTTGGAAGTAGGATTAGTGTTCATTTTAAATTGGGAATACATAACCACTATCATACTGTTGTGAACATAGTAGCTACACATTCTGAATTAAATTGTTAAATTCAAACTAAATTACCTTTTCAACCACACAGCAGCCTAATAAGTTTAGTAAGGCTGTCCTCCTCAAAAATCAGAGACAGAGCCAATGGAAAAGGGTGCTAGCTAGCATAGGTCTTAATGAACTCAGATAAAGAGGGGTTCAGAGAATCATCTCTCTTGATAAAACTTTTTTATTTGTAACAAGCTTCAGATTTATAACCTTTGGAGTTGAAAGATACCAGGCACAGGACATTAGAAAGAAAAAGCAAAGCTGTTCTGATTTATTCCTCTTGTCTCTCCCAGTCTTCTCTGAAAAAAATCAATCTCTCTCTTGCTCTCCACACCCCACTTTTTTATCTTAGGCTTCTGGCAATGAGAACCTGAGTGGAATGCAGAGCAGGAGGTTTTCAGAAAAAAGTGTTACTCACTTTTAGTACTTATGTCTTAGTCAAAAAGGACTGAGAATCACATCCATGAATGCATGAATGGACCATAAACTGGGGCAGATACAATGCTCCTGAAGCAGTTACAGTGGAAGCATTAATACTTTTGTAGGGAACTTTAAAAAGCTGCTAAGAGAGTAAAATATATCAAATAAGCCTCACTAAACACTTAGCACATAGTTGGCCCTCATTTGATAGCTAGTTGGTTACCATTTATTAAAAAAAAGAAAAACTTTTTATTGTGGAAAAACATCAAAACCTAAAAAAACAAGAGGAAATTTTAAGATAAACTCCATATTCCCATCATACTGATTCAATAAGTCTAACATTCTGCCACATTTAATTTCTCTATTTTTTTAAACATTCTAAAGTGAATCCCAAATATTGTGATATTTTTTCCCTTATACTTTGTTATCAATCTCTGAACTATTAGAACATTTTCTTATATAATACCGTATGATAATTGTACCTAATAAAGTTGATATTAATTATTTAAAGTCATCAAATACCTGGTTCATATTCTGAGTTTATCATTGAGAAAAGCACATAGCATTTAAACAAACCCATTAAAATATAATTATACATTGATTTCATAAAAGTAGAAAATTTAGATCAATAAAAAAAGAAAAAATCTGCTATTAACTATAGCACTTAAAATCTTGGAATAGTTTCTTCTCAGTCTTGCTACACAAAAGTTGATCATCATCTTGATTTTTTAATGTAACTATTTTCATAAAGTATATTAAAATTTATATCTCTCTTTTATGTGTATTATTATGTAATATTTACCCAGGGTTTTTTTTAAAGTTAGTATTATTAATGTAAGTTTTTATGTACCTAACGCACAGACTTTAAGTGTATACAATTCAATGACTTCCGCTAAATGTATAATACATTATGTAGCCAATACCTCAGTTAAGATAACTTCTCTATCACCCTAGAAAGTCCCTCATTCCCATTTTCAATCAGATTCCTCCATAGATAATTTCTGTTTTGATTTCTATCATCATAAATTAGTTCTTTCTGTCTTACAACTTCATATAAATTAAATCAGACAGTATGTTTAACTTTGTGTCTAGCTGGAATTTTTGATGGGAAAAATTACTGTGTGAATAGCATGGCATTTGTAATAATGTACGTGGTTAGTTTAAGAATATAGCAAACAAAAAAATATGAACCAAAATTTGCTAACTTAGAATTTTCAGTGAAGTGTATTTTGTAATACCCCTTTCTCAGATGGTGTGATAAGATTCAGGTGTAAACTTTATGGTTTGACATTTATAACCAGCTGTTACCCACTATCATCACCCTGAATCTTTCTGAGCCCTGTCCATAAATATTCAGTAATATGATCACCAGCATAGTTGGTGAAATGCAATATGATGGAATGTAAAATGTGACCACAAATTTCTCACCGCATCAGTTTGTTAATAAAATAAACTATGTAATAAAGACCAGGAGGCCTTAATGAAAGATGACAACCCAAAGAGATTTCAGGTACCCATAACTTGAAATAAATAGTTGATACTTGTGTATCTGTAATATTTTGGATATAATGTAAGATTGAATAAAGATACAAGTACACCAGCAGAAAGAAAATTTAGTGATCATGAAGATGATGAAGTTGTTGAAAAGAAGAATCTATTGAGACAAATAAAATTAAATGGAAATATTAAACCCAGTGAAGGCAAAGTATAATGAGAAACTGCCTCCCCTCATCCTTAAAGGACCAATAAAAAGATTTGAATTGCAAAATGGAAGACTTGAGCTTGCTAAAATGGACAACTTTGGCAGAGACTATTACATATCACAATTGTATACTCTTTTTGAGAGGATTTTTAATGTTAAAAGAATGATCAGTGTAGTCCTATCTTAACAGGCATAGACTACATCTTCTAGAAGGCTCACTTGTCTGGTGATAGACCAAAAGAAAGAGGAAGGAAAATCTGAGAAGCCATATTATGTAACGTTTTATTTAGTTTTATCAGTCCCAGATTCCAGCTATTGCCTACTATATTTAAGTACACATACACACACCCATCATGCCAAGGAAACAAAAGTGTGCAATTTGTCTTACATCTGCTAGGCTAGGGGTTGCTATGACAACAGAGTGTGAGATACATACTTCTTTCTCATTCTAAAATGGCATCTTCTCTGTTTAGCTCAAAGCATTTTGAAAAATTAGAAATGATACAATATATAACCTAATTACTAGAGAGATTTACAAAAAAAATTTTGTCCAAACCTCTCTTTTTTAATTTCATTAATTCTTTTTAAAAAATAATTTATTTTTAAATTATAATCAACACATAGTATTTTATTAGTTTCAGGTTTACAACATAGTGATTTAATACTCATATACCTTACAAAGTGATCAAAACAACAAGCCTAATAACCATCTGTCAACACACATAGTTACTACGATGCTATCAACTTTCCTTCTCATGCTGTCCATTACATCCTCATGACTTATTTTATAACTGGAAGCCAACACTCTCTCTTACACTTCTTTTTCTGTTTCCTCTCTTCCACTTAAAAATAAATTATCCATAAAGCAGTGATCAACTCTGAGACAAAGAAGTAACGCTTAATATTAAACCGGAACAGTAACCAAAAGCCAAGCAGCAAAACTGCATTTGTCGATGTCATAAGGAACCTGCAGTGACCTTTTGGTTCTTTGCTCAGAGAGCAGTTATTAAAGTCAAATAGGGTCTTAAAGGTGACTGGACTCCAGGACCCATTAGCCTTCACCACTCCCCACCTCCCACCCCCACCTCAGCCCCAAATAGGTAACAGGATCTTATTAAAAAGTAAATCTATCATAGAAAAGCTACTTACAATGCTAAGTAATTGTTTATGCAGAATGAGAAATTACCAGTGGTTTCAATATGTATCTTTTCATTGTCATTTATTTAAAAAAAAACCTGATTATCTTCATGGTGGAAAATGTCCTGGTAAATACTTGATACTGCTTTTCAAGCAGTAAATTTATTATTTACCCTGAAGTAAATAATAAATAACAGCACATAAATTGACCTTTGGTCCTATTAACAAAGCTAAATCACATATTGCTGAATACCAAATACATACCTACAGCCCAGACCTTGAAAGAAGATAGGTAAAGGAAAAAAGAACTATAAAAGTGGGGGGTAAAATGAAAGGAAGAGGCTAAACAGAAGGAAATGGTGGCGAGTAATAGGTACCTCTGTGGAAGTAGAAAGTCACTTCCAGAGTAAAAACTGAGCTAGAAAGTCAAAACTGTTGAGTACAATCAGAAAAACATTTGCTGGTACTCTCCCCTAAGAATCTGATTGTGAGGCATGGTCACAGTGTTACCACGTTAAATACCTTTCTAACCTTGTCAGAGTAAGCATGCTTTTGCAGAATCTTACAGCAGTGAGTTCCATTAATAGGGATTAGGTATCCACATTGTTGATAAAATTACCTTCTTAGTGAATCTCTTTCTAACAATACTGTGGCTTGTTTGATAATTAGCTACCATAATGTATTTTTCATGTAATTAGCCAGAACCTCGTCACCAAGAATGAATGTGCCTTCTGCAGGAAGTGCCCGCAGTGACTGGCCTTACCTTCCTTATGCCTCATATTTATGATTCTGCACAACAACAAAGCTTATTGTATTGTGGGCAGGCTTCAGAAAATCTACTTAAAATGTAAGAAAAATATCATATTCTAGTCCAAAAAGGGGGAATAACTGCTCTTTTGTTTTAATCATTTACCACCTTTAATAAATGTCACAGACTCTTTTGCTCCTTTAAAGTTAACATCACAATTCACATTGTTCAAACAAAGACATATCATTCAAATAGGAAAATCATTGATGTATTTGTGTTTATTTTTTAAAGACCAAAATATGCATTACTGGATGAATGTACCAGTGCTGTCAGTATTGATGTCGAAGGGAAGATATTTCAGGCTGCAAAGGCGGCCGGAATTTCCTTACTATCTATAACACACAGGCCTTCTCTTTGGTAAGTCTTTCCCATGCAAATCTGTGATAGATAGTTTTCCTTATGTTTCTTAAAGAATAACTTTTCTAAACTTTTGACTATGGAGGATAGGACATTTTACTATTTTCTACCTGTAGTTTGTTAAGTTGACACTAGTAGTTCAGATACCCCAAACTTAATGTGCTGTTTAAAAACTATCACCACATTCCAGTAATCCCTAAAAGAAGTAGAAAAACTTGATGACTTTCTTATACTGAAACTATTCGTAACTCTATAGCATATACTGGGAAAGAATATACAAAGGTGGGCAAAAGTAGGTTTACAGTTGTAAGTACATGAAACACAGTGTATCCTTCTGAGTTAATAAACCTATTTAATAATCATAACCTGCATATGTTTCTTTTTTAAAAAATTTATTGTTGTTCTATTACAGTTATCACAAGATTTTTGCCCTTTGCCTCCCTCTGCCTAACCCACCCCCGACTCCCACAGTCAATCCCCACACTGTTGTCCATTTCCATACAAACAGTTATAAACCTACTTTTGTCCACCCCTATATTTACATGAGTTTATATCATCCTTTTAGTTTGTTTTTCAAAATCCAGGAAAAATACCAAAATAGATATTACCTCAAATAAATTGAAAGAAACACAGGAGAAAAAAAGCTTTTTTTGGTTTATTTTTTAAGGTAAAGTAAATGACAATGTTTTATAAATAGTATCTCATAAAAACCTAATGGGATGTCCCATTTGAAAGAAAAATAATGCCATTTTGTCCTAACTAGTGTGGCTCAGTTGGTTGGGTGTCATCCGGAAACTCTAAGGGCACCAGTTGAATTCCCAGTCAGGGCACATGCTTGAGTTGCGGCTTCGGTCCCTGGTTGGGGCACATATGAGAAGCAACTGATTGATGTTTGTCTCTTACATCGGTGTTTCTATCTATAACACAGATAGATGTTATAGATGTGTCTCCCTCCCTCCCTTCTGTCTAAAAACAAATAAATCTTTAAAAATAAATAGATTTTAAAAAATAATGCCATGTCTAAAATCCCTATACTTGTCCATTGATTTGATCATCATAATAGTTACTAATGGAGATTCAGCACCTATTCTGTTCCAGGCTCAGTTTCTTTAAGCCTCATAATAGTAGTCTAATTATCACAACTGTAAAGAATCAGGAATGCCATAGAAACAAATCAGAAAGTCTCTTGAACCCTTTCTGATATGAATTCATCATTTACTGACACGCTTCCTAATTGATCTCATGTTGGGATAACATGGAGTCCCCTCTTAGTGCTGGTGTTTTGTGATGTCTGTCAGTGGTGCATTTTGCTACGCCGTCACTTAGTTCCTTATGTAAGTAGTCTAAAGAGTCATTAAAAGCAGTTGGTCATTTTTTCTCATTAAAGGAACAGATAGATTGTTGTTGTTTTTAAGACTTTATATTTTAGAGCAATTTTAGGCACAGAAGGTACCCATGAAGGTACAGAAGGTACAGAAGTGTCCCATGAACTCTCTGCCCCTACACATGTGTAATCTCCCCTGTAGACTCCCCAACCAAAGTGATACACTTGGGTCCAAAGTTAGCAAGGCCCAAGAAGAGTTTAAATGAAATAAACAAAATTATACTTTTACCATTATTTCTCTTTTTCATATGACATTCTTTTTGTCTTTCTATTACTTTTGTTTTGGCTGTCATATTTTAATAGCAGCATTTTCACATTTTCCTCCTTGACATAGAAATACATTGTTTCAATTTAATTTTTGTGAGGTCCAACCTGTTGGGAGGTCAAATGTTTAAAAACTAAAAAACCTAAATACAATAGATGGTCAAAAGCATATAAAAAAGATCATTAATCACTGTCATGTGTTATCAAACACTTGAACTTCAAACCTTGAGCTTGAAAGTGATTTTAGTCTTTTAGACATAGTTTAACCTGGCTTATTTTTCTCATCTTACAGCATGTTAAAACCATTCCATCAAAATGGGATGAAACCCAAATGTCTATCAGTTGATGAATAAATAAAATATGTAATATCATACAATAGAATGTGATTCAACCATAAAAACTAATGAAGTATTTTACATGTTACTGCTCTATGAATTTTGAAATCGTTTTGTCAAATACAGGAAGCCAATCATAAAAAGGCACATATTATATGATTCCATATATATGAAATGTCCAGAATAGGCAAATCCATAGAGAGAAAGGAGATCAGTGATTGGCAGGGACTGTGCAGAAGGGGAAATGAGGAAGGTATGAACCCCATATACTAATGGGTATGGGGTTCATTTTGAAGGTGAATAAAATATTCTGGTATTGGATAGTGGTAATAGTTGCATGAGCTTGTGAATATACTAAGAATCACTAACCTTACGCTTTAAGAGGATAACTTTATGGTATATGAATCATAACAATTAAAAAACATAAAAGCTACTAAAATAAGCCCACTGATCCTAGTAAATAATGAACTAATAGTAAATAATGATGAGAGCTTAGAGAGGAATAAGAAAAGAGAAAAACTATAGGGGAAAGACAGAAAAACTCAGGAGACATGAGAACACGGGCCATGTCAGCACAGTGATAACATTCAATGACTCAGCTGTGTGAGGCCAACTCTGCCAGCATTACTCTCTCCACTCATCCCCCGCAAATCCCAGAGACTGGTGGCCTCAGCCTACCTTTAGGAGAAGATAAATGGTCTGCTGCCTCATTTAAAAAAATCATCTCTATACCTCTCTGAAGTTCCTAATTGTGAACCTGAGCCATGAGAAAAGAAATTAATTTATATGGAGGCATAGAAGTATTTTTAAAAGATTTGTATTAAAGAGTTCCTTTTTAAGAATGCTTTAAAATTTTAATAATTGAAAAATGTTTACTTACATAGAACAAGTCATTCCTAAAGGATGGTGTATTGACAAATTGGTATTATATTTCCTTTTTTTTTTTCAGTTTTCTCTGTACAAACTTTAGAATATTTACTTTTTCCCCTCATCTTTCTTTTCTTATTCCCATTCTCAGTATCCCTTGATTCAGGAGTCATACTGTGTTATGAAGATAAATTAAACAGATGCAACAGCATGTTGCAATTCATATACATTCATAATATGAAATAAATTTAACATAAGCAATAGAATTTCCTAGACATGAATGACTTTTGTAGTAAAAGAAAATCACAAAACTGAACCTTTTGAAGGATTTTTGAAAATCAAATGTAGAATGGGCATCTTACTTAAAATTTACTTTTGGAAATCAGTGAGAATGGTAAACCTATAACTAAAATGGCTTTTCACAATTATGGCTAATATTATTTTACTTTGATTATGCAGGAAATACCATACTCATTTATTACAGTTTGATGGTGAAGGAGGTTGGCGCTTTGAACAATTGGATACTGCAATCCGTTTAACACTGAGTGAAGAAAAACAAAAGCTAGAATCTCAGCTAGCTGGAATTCCTAAAATGCAGCAGAGACTCGATGAACTATGTAAAATTTTGGGTGAAGACTCAGTGCTGAAAACAATAAAAAATGAAGATGAAACATCCCAATTTGCTTTGACATGCTTTAAGAGTTAATTTTTAGGTAAAGGCTCAGAGACCCTGTTGTACTGCATGCATTGTGTTAAGCTAAGCACAAAGAATACAGCAGCAAGAAATATTTTATAAGATTTTAGCATCAAGGAAATATATAATCTGACTTTTAACAAGAAACTGAACAAATGCATTATGTAAGATTAGTCATTATGGCTTGTACTAATTCCTGGTGAAAGCCTAATTCACCTGTAAAACAGGATGTTCTGGGTGAATTCATGAAGAATGCCAGTTTACTATGTTTGTATGTGATGTGTCTGAAGTTCGTACCAAATACGGGCGAGATCTTCAGAACACAACTTAAGGGCAGCATTTGGGTTGAAATCAGGTGCATAAAATGAGAAGTTTGAGTGACATTTCAGTCAGTTTGTGGTTATTAGGTTTAATAGCTAGAATTTAGGTTCATCATTGCTGGTAGTCAGCTAAGCCTGTATACAAGATAGCTGACAGTTTGATGAATAATTTCAATATGAAAAAATTATTTGAATGGCAGTGGTTGAAAGGAAGAAGCATGGCTGTCTATGCATAAAATGCCATATTTTTAACTTTAAGTTTTGACTGTCTTAGTGTGGGCACATACCAAATTAGTTTTAATGAAACTCTTACATATTTGTTAATAAGTTCTTTCATTTTAAAAAGAAAATTGCCAATACAGAAAAGCAATATCCAAGCAATGTTTGTTTCAGCCTGTTACTTTACTTGGCAGCATTATCTATTACAACTTCTGCCCAGAAATACTTGGTTTTGTGCACAAAGGGAAGTCTACCACATTTTTAAGATAGCAATATTATAATAGAATATAGGGATTCTCTAAATCCCAATAGTAATAACGACTAGTGGAATAATACTCTATAATTCCCACATCATTTCATTTCATCCTTGTGGCAACCTTTTGAGACAGATATTATTTTTCCTAGTTTGCTTTGAAGAAATTGACACTTAGACTTGCCTTCATTATGCAGTTTATTTAGGAACAGATCCAGGGATGAAATGTAGTTCCCCTGAACCCCTTGTTCAGTGCTCTTTCCACTACATATTATCCTTAAAATCTGACTGGGCCATAATATCAAAAGTTAGATGAGCTGTTGAAAAAAATAAATCTGGTAATGTTAGTGTTGTTTAGTCACTGTTTACAAGATACAGAAATTAAGTACCAAGTGGAAAAGTCATCAATTGGTCTGTAGTTTAAAAAAGCCAAGAAAGTTAGCAAATCTTTCAGCAATTGTGCACTCAGAATATTAATTTACCTCCACAGACAACATTCGGAAGGGGAATTAATTGTGTTGTAGGTAAATTTAATAGTTATTGAACGTAATGAGAAAGAATCTGTATAGAATAGTCATATGAAATAAATCGTATCTATTCATGTGCCCTGGAGTGTGAAATACAAAAGCTAGGACAGGTGTGCATTTTCATCTCTTACTGTCTATGACACCATGTTGATAGGCTAGAAAAAAATGGGAATGATTAGACACAAACATAATAGTTGCTAAGTCAGTGATTCTTAGACTTTTCAGGTGGTAGAGTACTTGGAAGTCATTCGTGATGACTGTAGGAGAACATCATGAAATGTTCAATTTCGTTATCCTCACTAGGATGTTTTTAATTATCAGTAAGTGTAACTATATGAAGGAATGCAATATAAAATCATAATTAGTGTATCTAAGATTTTTCATTTAGTATCGTTAGCTACTCATTTATTCATTTGTCAGTTAGTACCACTTTCTTTAGAAAAGCAAGTCAGGTATCAAAGGTTTAATAAATGTATGGAACCAAAACTTAAACTTAATGAAAATTGTCTATTAATGATAACTTTTATGTTGGCAGTTATCCATTTTATACTGCCATTGGGAAAAATCTGAGGCAAGTATCTTAACTTTTAAAAGTATAAAGGGAAAATAAAAAAATCCTTATTTGAAACATGCACATGATTTTCATGCCTTAATTTTCATGATTTGAAAAATAAATCATTTAAGACCTAATATATTGTTTTCAAAATTTGAAAAGAATGCCAAAACAAATATTAGATTTGTAATTAACCCTTATTTATATATTCTACCAGTGATCTGAACTAAATAAGTCTCATTATTTATAATGTACAGGAGTCAAGGATGTTTAAAATTTTATACTAAGAACTACACATACTGTAACGTAAATGTTAAAATTGTAAGAGGAACATGTTTTCCATGAAATTTTTCGTGCCTATTTATTTTCTTCCAGGACCAAGCCTCTAACTGGGAGGGGAAGATATCTGTCATTTGAGTTTCTGTTTATGTACTATATACCATTTACCATATTTCACTATTCTTATGTTTTATAAAAAACATGAACAAGATTAAGAAACTAAGTAGCCATCCTTGAGTATAAAAAGGAACAGATGAGGAAAGGAAAAAGAAAGGATTTTCCAAACTACTTTTAAACCATGTTATCTATTTGCCCAAACTATTGACTTCTGTTTTCTCTGTCAAAAAAAGCAACAAGCTTATGAAGCCTGAATTTTTGTGTGTGAATTTTTTGGTTAACTTTTAAACTTGGAAAATAAGTTGCATTCTGTGAAAAGTTTGCATTACATTTCTATAGCATGTAGCATTGTGCCTGCCAAGCCTGAGTTTAAAATAGTGTATGTTCTTGTAAATAAGATATTGTGTAAGCATCCCTTTCTAGTAATCTCTCAGAGAATCATATATCTTGAAATTCAACCCAAGTTTACATTTGTTTACAATGAAAATAATTTTCCCTTGACAGGAATTTGGTTTGTGTGTCAAATTTTGTTCTGCCAGTGAAGGTAGAAGGGACATGCTAGTTTTTATCTGTGACTTCGGTTCCAAATATAATTTCATATTTGGCAATAGGCTTAGCCCATTTCAATCCCTTTGGAAGAGCTTTTTGATTCCATAAGCCTAGAAAAATTTTTTATACATTGGTAACTGAATCCAGAGAATGTTACACATCTCTGATATATGCACAAAATGGTCGTAGTTATTAAGCCACTGATTGAAAAGGAGGCCTTTGATACTTTGTGGGCAAAGAATTGTCCTCATTTAAAAGTGGAAAGTAGTTTCACATGAATCAGGGTATTTACAGTTCTGCTGATACACATTTAGGTATGTGTAATATGTTTTAGAGTTGGACTTGTACTGTTTACCACATGAGAATTTTCAGGTGGATGTATAAAATATTTTTATTAAAAGCAAATTTCTTCTTCATTGTTGGTGCCTTTCCTGATGAGCAAGTACAAATACGACTTTACAGCTTTTAATGTGAAATTTTCAAAACCAGTTATCTACACTTACAAGCAGGGGTTGCATTAATAACAGCAAATGAGAAAAATGGTAAAAAAACCACTATGTAGCTAAACTGGAGTGTGTCTGTGTGTGAATAGATCATAATATAGTCTCCATCTAATGTGCAGTTACTTGAGCTCAACATTCCTTGTGAATGTCTTAATCAAAAGAATTCTAGTGCTGGAAAATGCCCTATTTCTGTATTTTTAAATGACGCTGTTGGGCATCTATCTACATACACCTCAGTTACAAGTTGAATGGTGCAAAACTCTTTGTAGTACTATGCACAATAGTTACCAAGGAGATGCTTAAATATTTATTTTCTTTATTTAATTCAACACACACTTATTATAAGTACCACCCTATGCCAGTCACTGTGCTGTGGTCCTAGGAATAAATAAATATGGTTCCCTGTCCCACCAGGCTCACAGTGCATTGAAAGTTAGGAAAAGGAGGTGTGCTCAGTCTGAGACAAAGTCACTAGGCACTATCCATTATTCACCAAGTGGGCACAAAGCATTGCGTATACAATGAGAGGCAAGTCAAGGACAGAAGGGGAAGTAATTAAATTGTCCAACTCATACAGCCACGAAGCTATGGAGCTGAAAATTTGAACCTAGTAATATTTGATTACAAAGCCTATGCAACTCCCCATCAACTTCCTTTTAATTAGTTTTAGGTCAGTTTCATTGTTACTGTTTTTAACTATAAAGTTTAAGTTATATTTTACCTAGTTCAAAGTTTGGTTAACCAAACAGGTACATATTATCATCTAAAAAGGAAATTTATTTAGACATTACACAAATTATATTTTACATTGTTTTTATGATGAATGTGGCCCTATAGGAGGAAAAGAAAAGGCAAATGTTCACGTGTTTTGAGGAAAAGATGTCCAGGCTGGTTCAGTAAGTTTTTATTGACACATTCAAGATACCAGTTACTGTGCTAGGGACTCAGAAGTGAATGAGACAGACCTGGTCTCAGCCCTCATGAAACATTTAGTACATCGATACTAAACAACTGTATTGTTATTACATCTTGTGATCCCATCTAAATGACATTTGTTTTGTAGCATCTTCTCAATTCTTGCATTTCTTGCCCTAGACTACTCTGTTGCAACGTTTAAGGAATAAGCATTTTCCGGAAGCAGATTCCCTTGACTATATATATACTTAAGGGCTTCATAATTCTCATGCCCTCCAACTTAGTCTAAATTACAAGGTCCCATAAAATTGGTCTGTAGGACTATATCATCCTTCACCAGCAGGTGTTCCCATACATTAGCATGTCGTGTTGAAACCTGAGCAACATTAGCTTCTCAAGTTCAGATTGTGTAAAATGAGCCAGTTTTGTACAATGAAAAGTATCTCTCTTTTGTTAATCCAAAATGTAGAAAACTATAGTAGGAAAGTTCTAAAAAGCAAAAAAAAAGCAACATAAATGTAAATACACAAAATTTCCAAAACACACATTTAAAATGATAAACTCTGTCTTACTACTTGTGACCCAATGTAGGAGATGAGGTGATTAACTATTCAGTTTGTGTGTTTTTATGAAATTTAATACCTATAAAATAGAATATGCAGTAACGAAGTAATAAAATAAACACTAAATAACATTTGTTTAGTAATGTCATTTAATTATCATTAGTTTAATCTGTATAAAATAGGAATCAAGCTTATACAGCAAATATTTAATTTTCATATATTGAATATGTTAAACTTAATTTAAATGTTTTGGGTCTAGATATTATGTAAATGTATAAATCTAGAAAAGTTTACACTAGAAAAATATTTCAGGACTTACATTGGGATGAGGCAATAAAGGTCCCATAATCAGATGGCACTTTATTGGGAAGATAATATAATGGGACCTTTTGCAATATGCAGAGAATGATAATTCGAGACTGATAAAGACTCATGAAGCAAGTGCCAAAGTCCTCTTGGTTAGGCTAGCCTGTTGCTCAATGTGGGACAAGTTTCCAAAGTCCAGATAGGTGGGGTTTAGAGAAATGAGGTTAATGTAGATCCAAGCAAATACATATTTTTCTGCAACCTAACACACATTCATGTGTGTTACACAACTTCTTAGAAGTTGAATACAAAAATAGCATAATAGTTGAGAAGTGTTAAGGACATTCCCATTGACGTGAAACAGATCTCCAGGATTTTTCTACTTTACAGATCTGAAACTCCATGCCCCTAAAACAACTCCCCTTCATCCTCACTCCTTAGCCCCTCGGTAACCACCACTTTCTGTTTCTATGAATTTCACCATACTAGCTACCTCATCCAAGTGGACTCACACAGAATTTGGCTTTGTGTCTGTGTTTATCTTTCCTCTTCTTGCCTCTCTGAGTCCTTCTCAGCATTCTCAAAGTCACTTAGAACAGGCCCAGTAATCCATACATTTTACACCTTCATTTTTATCAATCCCCATGACCATAAAGAAATCTTTCCTCAAATGAGAATCGTAAGTACAATTTCACTTTCTTTCATGTTTATATAAAATTCAGTACCAACAGAAAACCCTACCCTAATGACCACTGGAATCCTTCCTGACCATAAGAACAAAAGGATCGTTTCAAAGCAGAAAGTAAGTTTCAACTCCAGCCCATGGCAGAGCCTGTGAGAATGCAGCCGCTCTTCTCTCCTGACCACACGCCCGAGGTGGAGGTTCTGTCAAGTGGTGATTAAAACACAGGCTCTGAGAGACTCCTGGGTTGAGTCGTGCCTCTGCCACCTGCCTGGTGAGCATGTTACTTAATCTCTCCATGCCTCAGGTTTCTCATTTTTTAAGTGGAGATAATAATAGTCCTGACCTCGTAGAGTGTGGTGAGAATTAAATATATTCATATTTACAAAGTGCTTAAGAGAGAGCTTGGCATGTGTTATGGTTATTACCATTTATGCATATGTTGGTATGAGTTACTTAAATAAAATCTAATCACCACCCCATAGAAAGTCGTTGCTTGTGATTAGGACATGGAAGAGTGAGGAATAATTTCAGGGGAGGAGTGGTCCTTTTGGATTGAGAGACCCCATGTGTAAGTAGCCAAATGACAACTAGCCCAGTGTCTGATGTATAGGTAGTAGTTACTCAATATATGTTTGTGGAATAAATGCCTGAATGACTGAATGAATAAATAAATGAGGTAATATCCAAAGAAAGAGAAATAGACACGTCAAAGATAATACTGTTTTCTTAGCAGTTTTGCCAAGTGTCCAAATGCTAATTGGCATCTCACTGAAGTGAATGGTGTGGCTATCTTTGCAGTGGGTCCCAGTGTTTACTGAAGCCTGGAATTATGTATAAACTGATATGTCAGTAAAGCTCAAACACTAAGCTTCCTCTCAATTTACTTTCTCCAGTCCCAAATCTGCCAGTGCCCATCCACAATAATAGTGTGCCCACTTCATGCTTATTTTGCCCCCATATGATGCGAAAGGAAAAAGGACATGAGGAAAGGAGAGGGTTTGGAGAAAAAGGACAATGAAGTACCCTGACCAGCATAGGTCGGCTGGTTGGGCGGCATCCAGCAAAACAAAAGGTCACCGGTTTGATTCCCTGTCAGGGCACATGCCTGGGTTATGAGTCTAGTCCCTGGTCAGGGCGTGTGGGAGAGGCAACCGATCACGTTTCTCTCCCTTTCTTCCTTCTTTTCTCTCTCTAAGAATAAATCAAATCTTTTTTTAAAAAGACAGTGAAGAGAAAGATAATAAACAGGAAAAAGAAATGGTAATAAGTGGCTGTGTTTGCAGTGACAATGGAGAATATGGCAAAGAGAAGAGGAGGAGGGTCATTCTGGAAACTTATGACCTTCATCATACTGCTTTCCCTCATCTCCTTTCTTACCTTCTCAGGTGAATTTCCATATTCCCAGGGAACTCTAAAACAGGTGCTTATTAAAAATCATCTTTCTTTATGATGAAGATAGAAAATGGAGATAGGTTCATCGCAATCTCTTACTGACATACTTTCAGTTATCATATTACTCCAAAACTATACTGATCACACCCAGCTGGCAAATCTCCAATCATGTGTGATCCGAATCACCAGTCCTCTTCATGCCTGGACAAGAACGGCTGCGTGAGGGTGGAGCAAGTCACTCTTCAGGGTAAAATGTTCACTATACATTCGTGATTGACTTCAAAAGACTTCTCTGTACCACTTACTCTCCCACTCTCCACAGCTACTTTCTCAAATTTCCACTCCTCTCTGAACAAGTCCAACCCTTCCTTCTTTTCTCACAGCTGGCGTTTGGCTGGCCCTTTACCTCTCTGCTACCGAATCCTATTCCTCACAGATTCTCTTTGTCCCGTCTCACAGAGGATTGCTTCTTTGTTTTCTAAATCAATTGTTCCTAGGAATCATTCTTGCCACCTCCTCATTCCTCACACTCCATATCTAATTCACCACTAAGTCCTGTATATTTTCCCTCCTAAACAATAGCTCTCGAACAAGGCTCCTTTCCATCTTCACCACACTAGCAGGGTTCATGGAGAAATCATCTTCCCCCACCTGGACTATTGCCATTGCTTCCCAACTGATCCCGCTGTGTCCATTCACTGAGATGCCACCAATCTGTTTTTCACTAGTTTCTAAATGTGTTTTCAGTGTGGCATTACACATACACTGAAATCTATACAAAACATAAATATAAAGCCCAGTACGTGATCACAAGTTCACCACCTGTTTAACCACCACACAAGTTAATAAGTAGGGCATTGCAGATACTGCAAAAGCCCACTAATGCCCCCTTCTAGTCACTAGTTCCATTTTTTTCACTCCTAGTATAACCACTGTCCTGACTCCTTACACCAAATATTAGTTTTGTTTGCATTTAACTTTATGCAGATAGGATCGAACTGCATGTGTCTTTGTGCCCTGGCTGGTGTAGCTCACTGGATTGAGCACAGGCCTGTGAACCAAGAGGCTTCCAGTTCCATTCTCGGTCTAGGGCACATGTGTGGGTTGTGGGCCAAGCCCCCAGTAGGGGGTGCAAGAGTGAAACCATACATTGATGTTTCTCTCCTCTTTCTCCTTCCCTTCCCCTCTCTCTAAAAGTAAATAAATAAAACCTTTAAAAAAAAACTGTATATACCTTTCTGCATTGGACTTCTTCCATTTAACATTATGTGTATGAAGTTCATCTATGTTGTAGTGTATAGTCATAGTTTGTTCATTACCATCATTACATAGCAATCCATTGTATACTTATATCACAATGTATTGTTTTATTCTGTTCTTTTTTAAATTTTATTTATTTATTTTTAGAGAGGGAAGGGAGGGAGATAGAGAGAGAAAAATTTCAATGTGTGGTTGCTGGGGGTTATGGCCTGCAACCCAGGAATGTACCCTGGCTGGGAATCGAACCTGGGACACTTTGGTTCCCAGCCTACGCTCAATCCACTGAGCTATGCCAGCCAGTGTTTTATTCTATTCTTGATGAATTTTTCTTTTGAGTTTACAGCTTATAAACTTTTTATACATATCTCATGCTACATATTTCTCTTCAAGCCCATCCATGCTAAAGGCAATAGCCAGAAACCTTTTCCTAGTGCAAATCTAATCTTGTTACTCTGTCAATGACTTTCAATAGCTCTTGAGAAAAACTAAATTCATTCATTTGTCCTACAAAGCCCTATGTAATCTGGATTCTCTCTCTCCAAAGCCTTTTCCCAAACCATGCCTTCTTTGCTCCAGATCCTCTGTCCTTTCCTGAAATGATAAACATTCCTTTCTATCAGATGGTCTTTCACAGTTTGTTCCACTTGCCCACAGAGCTACCCTTTGGCCTCCTCATACTTTATCCTTTCTTCAGATCTTGACTCTGTCTTCAATTCCACAGGGAAGCTTTTTCTTGCCCTGTAGAGGTTTAATTTCCATAACATTGTATGTGTCCTTCATACCATTTATCACAGTTGTAATTTTACCTTTCTTTAAGTAACATTTATTTCCAACCCCCAACCCCACTGCCCTACACTACAGATTACCAGTTACAATAAGACAAGGACTCTGAGTTTGCTTCTGTTTGCTTATTTGTCTGTCTCTAGATTTTATCTAACCTTCTGCCAGGCCCACAGTGAGAATGCAAGAAATAGGTGTTCAATGAATGAATCAATCAATCAATGAAACAACCAAATTACCACTCTTCACTATGTGTAAACCTATAAGATTTACAGTCAAGTATCAGACAACTGGTGTTAGAGTCACTAGGTCATTTTCTGACAGGATTATTAAAGCAACAGAAACAATGCTCTCTTCTTCATTTTCTAACTCTAGAATCTGTCACCATGCTCATTAGCCTTACTTAAAATGAGGATTTAGCTTGTTCTGTGTACATAAAAATGTTTAGTTTTGACAATTGCAAGTAGCATTTTATGGGCAGATGTATAAGTATCTGTTCTTAAACTAGAATTTAAGCAGGAGATTTTATTTGAACCCTTTCATATTAATGGGATGTTAATCATGGAGTTTCCAGATGTTTTGTTTTCTGTAGGGCAGCTCTGGGTGCAGAGAGAATACTCACTGCCGTCAGCGTTTCTGTGGTGGAACTGCGTGGGGTCTGGCTTGTTCTCAAAAGTGCAGAGCAATGTTCTTGAAATAAGAGAATAATAAACAAATAACAAACAGAAATATGAAGCACCTTCCCAGGCATTAAAAACTCTGAGGATATGGGTAAAAAGGAGATGAATAAATATATACTTACATATTTAAATAAATATATGAAATGTATTTTGCATTGAGTATTTTACATGGATTTTTCATTTCTTTGTTTACCTATTAATTGATACTTTCTAAATTTAAATATTTTTACTATTGTTCCATTACAGTTGTCCCAATTTTCCCCCCCTTTGCTCTCCTCCACCCAGCCCACCCCCTGCTCCCACAGTCAGTCCCCACCCTGTTGTCCATATCCATGAGTCATTCATACATATTCCTTGACTAGTCCCTTCCCCTTCATGCCACCTTCATTCCCATCTCCCCCTCACCTCTGGTCACTGTCAGTCTGTTCCTTGTTTCTATGACTCTAGCTCTGTTTTGCTCTTTTGTTTGTTTTGTTGATTAGGTTCCACTTATAGGTGAGATCATATGGTATTTCTCTTTCACTGCCTGGCTTATTCCACTAGCATAATGTTCTCTAGTTCCATCCATGCTGTTGCAAAAGGTAGGAGTTCCATCTTTCTTTCTGCTTCATAGTATTCCATTGTGTAAATGTACCACAGCTTTTGATCCACTCATTTACTGATAGGCACTTAGACTGTTTCCAGCACTTGGCTATTGTAAATAGTGCTGCTATGAACATTGGGGTGCATGGGTTCTTTTGAATTGCTGTTTCAGGATTCTTAGGATATAATCCCAGCAGTGGAATTGCTGGGCCAAAAGGTAGTTCCATTTTTAGTCTTCTGAGGAAATCCCATACTGTTTTCCATAGTGTCTGTGCCAATCTACATTCCCACCAACAGTGCACTAGGGTTCTCTTTTCTCCACAAACTCACCACCACTTATCATTTGTTGCTTTGTTAATGATGGCCATTCTGACTGGTGTGAAGTGGTATTTCATTGTGGTTTTAATTTGCACCTTTCTGATGGCCAGCAATACTGAGCATCTTTTCATATACCTATGGACCCTCTGTATGTCCTCCTTGAAGAAATGTCTGTTCATGACCTTTGCCCATTTTTTAATTGGTTTTTTTGTCTTCCTGGTGTTGAGTCATGTGAGTTCTTTATACATTTTGGAGATCAAACCCTTGTCTGAGGTGTCATTGGCAAATATGTTTTCCCATATGGTTGATTCCCTTTTCATTTTGATGATTTCTTTAGCTGTGCAGAAGCTTTTTAATTTGATGTAATCCCATTTGTTTATTTTTCATTGTAGGGTATTAAAATTCCCTACAATGAGTATAATGCTGTCAATATCTTTCTTGAAGTCCTCCAAGATTTTCTTTACATATTTAGGTGCTCCTGTGTTGGGTGCATGTGTATGTACAAAGGTTATGTCTTCCTGATGGATTATTCCCTTAAGTATTAGGTAGTGTCTTTCTTTGCCTCTTTTTATGGTCTTTGTTATGAAATCTATTTTGTCTGATATATGTATTGCTACCCTAGCTTTTTTTCATGTGTGTTTGCTTGGAATATTTTTTTCCAACCCTTCACTTTCAGTCTGTGTAGATATTTTGTTCTGAGGTGGGCCTCTTGTAGACAGCATATATATTGGTCATGTTTTCTTATCCATTCAACTACTTTATATCTTTTGATTGGAACATTTAGTCCATTTACATTTAAGGTTATTATTGATAGATACTTATTCATTGCCATTTTTTCCCTTTGTACCTGCATCTCTATCTCTATCTCTACCTCTACCTCTACTTCTACTTCTACATTTACTTCTCTGTCTCTTTCTTCATCTTCTTAAAGCAGTCTCTTTAGCATCTCTTGCAATACTGGTCTGGTGGAGATGTATACTTTTAGCCTTTGTTTTTCTTTTTTTGTTGTTGTTGTTGTCTGGAAACTCCTTATTTAACCTTCCATTTTAAATGAGAGCCTTGCTGGGAAAAGTAGTCTTGGTTGCCGGGCCTTGCTTGTAATTACTTAAAATATTTCTTGCTACTCCCTTCCAGCCTATAGTGTTTCTGTTGAGAAATCATCTGATAGCCTAATAGGAGCTCCCTTGTATATTACTGGCTGTTTCTCCCTTGCTGCCTTTTAGATTATCTCTTGTCTTTAAGTGATGATATTTTAATTATGGGTCTTGGAGTGGGCCTCTTTGAGTTCATTTGATTGAGACCCTCTGTGCTTCATGGACTTGTGTGATTTTTAACTTCATCAAGTTAAGAAAGTTTTCTGTCATTACTTTTTCAGACAGGTTTTCTAACCCATGCTCCTCCTCTTCTCCTTCTGGTGTCCACATGATATGAATATTATTATGTTTCATGTTGTCCTGCAGCTCCCTTAATCCCTCTTTGTTCTTTTTCAGTCTGTTTTTTTGTTTTGTTGCTGTGCTGGGAGTTTGTTCCTACCTTTTCTCCAGTTTGTTGATTTGATCTTCTGCTTCATCTGTTTTAATTCCTCTAATGTATTCTTCATTCAGATAGTATATTCTTCATTTCTTCCTGGCTTGATTGATAGTTTATCTGTCCTTTCTCATACTGGTGTAGTTCCAGTAAGTTCCTTGTAGCTTCCTTGAAGTTCCTTGTAGTTCTCACTGAGCTCCTTGAGCATCTATATAACCATTATTTTGAACTCAATGTCTGATAGTTTGCTTGCCTCGATTTCATTTAGCACTCTTTCTGGAGATTCCTCCTTTCCTTTCGATTGGGTATTGTTTCTTTGTCTCCCCATTTTAGGTGATTCTTCTTATTTGTTTCTGCATATTATATTGATTTGCTTTGACTCCTGTCTACATGATGTCAACTTCTGTGGTAGGAGACCTAAGGGACTGATTGGTGCAGTCTCCTTGATCTCCTGAGCTGAATGCTCTTGGGATGCCCTTTATGTCATTTATGTGGACTCTCTGGTTGTAATTGGGTTTTCGATGTTGTCGACTTTTTCTTTGTTGGGTTCGTCCCTCCAGTTGGCTGACTGAGATTCACACTGCCCACCACATCTTGTATGCTGTTGTACAGGTGCTGCCAGAACACAACCAAACAAACCAGGAAACAAACCCACATCTGCAAAAATAACCCAACCCACAACCACACTATCAACAGCAAATGAGCAAATATTAATAAAGGCATAAAGAGAGTGAGGCTTTATAAGAAAGGAATAATAGATATAAGAGGACTAACCAAAAGAAAAATGACTTTGAGAGGATTGGAGGAAGAGAAATAATAAGAGTAGGGAATAGAAACAAGGCAAAGAAAGAAAGAAAAGAAATTTTACATAATAAAAAAGTATGGGAGGGAAGGAGGCAGAATGAAGTAAGAAAAGGGGAAGAGTATAGTATTAGGCTTAAATAAAATTTGAAAAAAATATAGTGAAAATAATAGGAACCAAATTGAAGGAAGAGGTCCACCACAGCAATATCAACAGCAAATGAGCAAAGACTAATGAGAATAAGAAAGAAAAAGAAAGAAAGAAAGTTTTGAGATTCTAGAGAAAAGAAAGTGATTTTGAGAGGATAGAGGGAGAAGGAATACTAAGAGTCAGGAGTGAAAACCAGGCTAAAACAGGGAAAAATTTAAATTTAAAATGAATAAATGAAAGGGCAGGAGGAAGGCAAAATGAAGCAGGAGAGGGGAACAACAAAATATGAGATTTAAAATACAAAAATAATGAAGGTCTAGAAATAAAATTGAAGAAATGCAACAACAACCACCATATCCAACAACCAATGAGCAAACACTGATAAAGGTGGAGAGAGAATAAGGGTATTTTAAGAATGGAAAAAAGAATGTGAGATGACTAATGACAAGAAAATGGTTTGATAGGCTGGAGAGGGGAGAAATAGTAAGAGTGTGGAATAGAAACAAGTCATAACAAGAGAAAAAATAAAATTAAAACAAAAGAAGAGAAAGGAAGACAGTAAAATGGAGTAAGAGAAAGGAGAAACAAAAACTAAGCTTTGAAATGAACTAAAATATAAAAACTAGTGAAATTATAGGCCCAGAATTGAACAACAAGAAATGAATGTTAAAAAGCTGTCCAGGAGAGGAAGTAACACAAATCACGGAGAAGACAATGATGGAATTCATCTCAATAGAATCCAGTGTTTACCACCGTCTTCTCTTTCTGGATTTACCCTTGGTAATGCCAGATGGTGTCCTGGTAGGCCCCAAGTAGCCTCCTGTTCAAGACTACAGGTGACCCACAGTCTGTGGCTGTTACCTTCAGATTTGGCTGGTCCCTGCTGTTCTGCCCTGACAGCTTTCCAACAGCCCAGGGTCCAGGGGTGGTCCATTTAATGACCCAAGAGGACTGCCAGTACCTTCTCCACCTGCCTCCAGAGGGGGTCTCTGGTGGGATCAGGAGGGTGGGACCCTCAGTCATCCCTGGGGGACACTATTCAGTCTCCAGGGAAGATGGTGGGAGTGTTTCCCCATCCTCTCACCACATGTCTTAGTCTGTCCCAGATTTTTTCTAATAATGTATGGTTTCTGGTGAATGAGCTGGCTGTTTCCTGTGAAGGGCCATTCTGTGTAAAAGGGGCACATCTTTCCTGCTTGTCATAGGCAGCAGCTCTGTCTAGGCACTGAGGCTGGGTGTGGCCTGAACATCCCTTGTTTTGCCTGTCTCTAATCTCTCTACCAATTTCAGCAGATCAAGGACTGAGGAACAGTATAGTTCATACTGTCTGGTAAAGGACACTTTCAGAGATTTTATCCTTTCCCTGTGGACATGCTTTCCACAGGGGGGGAATCCAGACCAAGGCCTCACTGATCTGTGAGTCTGTAATCATGCAGGTGGGGGTTGGGCTCACTTCTGTGTGAGGGGACCCGCCTGGCTGCAGCAGGTCCCAGGTGTTCAGCCTCTGGCCATCCATTCCCCAGACCGCCACTCTCTCTCTCTGGAGACTTGGCTGATCTCTCCACTCTGTATAGTCCCTTCTCACCAGCCATGATAGGTTGGGTCCCACGGTCCCTTCAGCATGATTCTATCCCTCTGAGTTCTTTCTTTGCAGAGCCCCTGTACATGTGCACACCCACATGAGCATCAGGTCCCTGCCGAGTCTCAAGTCTCACCTCAACTCCTCTTTTAAAAGAGTTTCTGTGTGGCCCCGATGAGCACAGAGCCCTGGGGGGCCTGCTCTCTACCCACTTTCCCTCCCCAAAATCACTAAGTATCTCTTGGTCGGGTCTAGCCACCACCTGTCAGAGCCTCTGACTGTATTAGATAAAGTTTCTCTCTGAATCTCTCCCGATGGTGCTGGGAAGCGTCTTGCAGTGATACTTACTATAAGGTAGGGCAGTGACAGAGTGCACTCATCACTCCTTCCAGTGATTCTCAGCCTCTGGTGGGCCTGCTCTCCACCACACTGTTTCTGCAGCCAGCACTCCCCAGCCTTCTCTCTCCACCCCTGGGGCTCATGGCCCTGAGCCCATCCACAGCCTCCCCAATCTGTGCAGCCAGAAACGCTGGGTTGGGCAGTGGTGGCAGCAGTTGCTCTGCCGGGAGAGCCTGGGCCACCCCCCTCCCAAGCGCCCTGCAGGCAGGCAGGCTCTCTCCCACTCAGGCACACTCCTCGCACTGTTGTCCATGTACACACTCACTCACACATGCTTTCACTCACTCTCTGCTGGGTTTTCCAGGTAGTTGCTCTGTGGTTTAGCTGCAAGACCTGTCAGGGCCTGGGAGCAAGTACACAGAGCTTCCAGCTACTCTGAAGATATCTTGGATCCTTCAATTGATACTTTTAATAGTACAGAAAGTTTACTTAAGACTTATTTCAGTGATGGCATCATAGCTTTTATTAGTTTCTAGGTAAGTATTAATATTTCTTTGGATATTTTGTATATATTTTAGAATGAATGCATGTTCAATGTTGAAAGATTGCCTTAATGCTTAAAGTTACTCAGATATTGAAGCACAGACTAACTTCAATTTGCTAAATGTTAAAGCAAAAATTAAAATCCACCTGAAATACTTTTAAAGATTATATATTTTTAATCAAAAATGTAGATTTATTTAGATTTTAAATATTTGAAATAGATAAAAAGGAAAACTGCTTCGTTGCTAAAGGTGGTTTATTTGCCTTCATGTGTGTCTTCTTTGTCTCAGAAAATTATTTGAGCCCTGGCTGCTGTAGCTCAGTGGATTGAGTGCGGGCTGCAAACCAAAGTGTCACCAGTTCGATTCCCAGTCAGGGCACAGGCCTGGGTTGCAGGCCAAGTCCCTACCTGGGGGCACACAAGAGACAACCACACATTGATGTTTCTCTCTTTCCGTTCCTCTCTCTCTAAATATAAGTAAAAAATAAAATCTTTAAAAAATGGTTTGAAAGTGAGAAACTTTCCAAAGGAAATGAAATTTATAAGTATAGAATTGTAGAGGCATGGATTTAAAAAATATAACAATTACATGTTCGTTGTTGTTTAAATATCTAGTTCCCTCATCTTTAAAACTGTGTTGTATTGGATGTTTTCTGAAGCCTCTTCAACATTCTATGAGTATTTGATTCCCCTAGATTATTTGATTTCCATTCTCTGATTTTCCAATGCGGTCAGTGTGAGGGAAATTGTGTCTTATTATGTAGCCCTCTAGTGGCTAAAGTTTAAAAGAGGCACAATATTAAAGAAAAAGAATTATAATTGTTTAAGAGAAAAGAACGCCCATTTAGAGAAGGAAAATGTCCCAGAAAGCTAGAAAGTAAGTGACTAGACAGAGAGAGGAAAATTAAATGAGGGTCAGTGTTAGGCAGTGTGAAATAGGCAGATAAGAAGGAGGTAAGGAGTCAATATTTTCTTAGCAGACATTGTACTAGAAACTTCTGTATTTTTCATTTAATCTTCATAAAATTCCATAAAGAGGGTACAATCACTATTTTACAGACAAAGAAATTGAGGCTCAGAGGATGAAATAGCATGGCCAAATCATACGATTTGAAATGTGTATTACATGATTTGAAATTTATTCCAAAGTCTATACCCTCTGATATCAAGTGAAGCTGGAAACATTAAAGAGTAGTTAGATCAGCCCTGATTGGTGTGACTCAGTTGGTTGGGCATCAACCTGTACAGCAAAAAAAGTTGCTGGTTTGATTCCCAGCTGATGCACAGGCCTGGGTTGCAGTTCAGTCTCCAATTAGAGCATGTTTGAGAGGCAACTGATCGATGTTTCTCTCTCACATGGATGTTTCTCACCCTCTCTTTCTCCCTCCCTTCTCTTTCTCTAAAAATAAAAAAGATTATTTTTAAAAGCAAAATAGATCAGCAATTTTCAGCCTCTTCCATCTCAGGGAATATATAAGCTAATTACTAAAAGTCTGCAGCACACCAAAAATATATATTTTTCTGATCCAACAAAAGAAATATATATGTATAATTTTGATCCATTCACACTGGACAGCTATTGCTGTGTTGGCTGTTGTACTTTTTTTTTTATTAGACAACCTATGAAAAAAGAGATCGGTGCCCCTGATGAAATAGCCGGGAATGGCATGTTTTAAAATTTCTTGCAGCACACCAACGTACCTGCCACAGCACACTAGTTGCAATTGCTGAGTTCGATGAAAGTTTTCCATTTTTCCTTATAGGGGTTCAATTTCCTGTTGGCTCAACAACTGGACGAGCAGGGGTATGATGGATGGATGTGACAGGGCCACCACCCTACCACACACCTATTTACCTACTTACGGTTCTTGTGGAACTGGAAGTAAGGGGTGGAGTTCACTGATGACACCCAGGTTCATAGTTCCAGCCATGATGCATTAGCTCAGCTGGTGGAGAGGGGGAAAAACCAGCTATAGCAAGATAATTGGGCTGAAGAAGTACTTTCTATATTCCAGTTCTGAAAGACAATATTCACATGCAGCAATTCCTCAGGGCCCTGGGTTAAGAGATAATAGCCTTCTTCTCTCACTTTTGTTGTCATCTTATTCTTATTCTTATTCTTATTCTTCTGCCTATTTTATGATTTGTAATGCTATAACTATAGCCAAAGGCTAGGGATAGGCTGTGTTGGTAAAACACGATGCTGGTTCCAAGCAATATAGAGACACTGTGAATAGTTGTAACGATATGTCTCCGGCAATGAACCAGACATGTCCTAAGGAGTGTCTGTGAAATTCCAAATATTGTTTGTCAATTGGTACAAAACTAAAGAGTACTGTTTTTTTCAGTTAATTTTTTAATGCTTGAAAGAACCCCTAATAAATATAAAGAATAATATTTCCTATAAGGTAGCTCTCACAATAATAAAACCTGTACATGAATATCTGAATTGAAAACTTGAATAGCTTAATTAAAAAAAAAAAAACGCTACTAGGCATGAGAGAAATTCTTGGAGTTCTTTGCATAGAGTTTGCCCTCAATAGACTATTCATGGATCTTTGAAGGCCCATCAATTAATTGTTCTGCCTCCTCGTGCTATTTATATATTTCTCTTGTCCCTTTATAAGAATGTAATTTCTTTTAAGGAAATTGTTTTGCTCATCAGTAGTTTTATTTTTAATGGTAAAAAGGAATCATACTTATAGCAACTCAGAAAGTCACAATGTAACCCTGAGTAGTGTGGCTCAGTTGGTTGAGCATTGCCCCTCAAAGCTAAAGGTCATTGGTTTGATTCCTGGTCAGGACCCATGTCTGGGTTTCCGGTTCATTCCCTGGTCAGGGTGCATTCAAGAGGCAATTGATTAATGTTCCTCTCCCTCTCTTTCTCTCTGCCTTCTTCCTTCTCTAGAAATAAATAAAGAAAATCTTTTTAAAAGCTCGAGGTCTATGAGGAAGGCATTCATAATCCCTGCTTCCCTCAGTCCTATCCCATGATCTATCCCATATGAACAATTGCTGTGTAACTCCATACCTTTCTCTGTTTTTTTTTTACCAGTATAGTACGATGTATTTCCTTTCATTGCCTACTCAATATATAATTCTATAACTTTTGTGGACAAGGAAGGGGGGTGTCTTTAGTTTAGGTTAAGGTAGCCGTGAGCTCTTGTCTAGTTCATTTCTACCAATTTTTGGGTGCCTCCATTTCAGTTCCCATAATTTCAGTTTAAAGTGGTCATTAGGACATTCTGAGAGAGTATGTGTGTATGTACGCGTATTTTCCCAGCCTAGGATAGGTACATGCATACATACTCATACACACATTCATATAACTATACATATCCTATAGTATAAATCTCATTATGTTCTCTATGCCTCCGCTGTCACCCTCTTTATCTCCTTTATACCCATCAGCAAATAGACACATGGCTACAGAGCCATGACAGACAACCTAATACATGCCTACCAAGTTCTTTCAATTAGACAGAAGCAACAAGCTGTAAACACAATGGGTGGCATGGTTTTTACAGAACATTAATCAGAAATGATAATAATCCTAAGCCATAAAGAATAGTATGTTATCATCAAAACTGAGAAAGAAGAATAGCAAGTTCTAGAAATAACAGAATCAGGGTTTTGGTTCTAATCTCAGCTTATACCATGACTCACCTGAATTACTTGGGACACATCGTGGAACCATTGTGCATTTTTATTTCTTCACAGGCTAAACAGGATAACAATACTCACCTACCTCATAGGGAAGATGTTTGGACTATCTAATTAGTGATTGTACAGTGTTATTAAAACACACTATGCAATTATTGGATCTGAGTCTCATCCTATGTAATTCAACGAGAAGTTTATTATACCCTTTAATTATAGCTGAAGATTTTATAGAAGGCTTCCCATTTCCTCTACTTTTTTCTTGTAAAAGAAACTTGCAATATGATCTCTGTGCTAAATATGATAGTTTTCTTTTAACTGCCTATTGAGATAGAATTGTTGAAACCAATGAATATTAATTCTGTGTGGACACAGAAGATATTATGAAACACTAAAGACAGCGATAGGAGGTCATCTTTTACCTAAGGACTCAATAAATTAGCTCCTTCACTCGACCAGTAACACCTTTTGTAAAGGAATTATCATATATAATTTCAGATTCAATACCAAGGTTGCAATGAGCTGTGTTTCTTTATACACACAAACCGTGATGGATGAAGCCAGTTTTTTTACAATGGAAATGTCGGACTTGAGGTCATGAACATCACTTATGACAATAGAGATCACAAACTGAAGATCTACTCCAGCAGTTAGACCAGATCTGTATATACACCAGATCTGTATATATTGGGCAAGTAATTCCTTAACGTTGCTCCCCTTTCTTTATTCAGATCACAGAAGTCAAGCTAAATAAATAAAGGTTCTGAGAACTCAAAATGTAAGACAGCATTTGCAGAACCCTTTTCTAATTTGTAAAGTGTTATGTAAATGCTACACTATTGTTAATGTTGTTGTGATTGTCTGGTCTGATGCATCCAAAATGTTCTGCAGAAGTGTTATTTTTCTATATCCTTGTCAGTCCTCCCATAGGGTCAAATCATCCAGTTAAAATTGTGTCATATAATAGAACGTTTTGCCTGAGTGATAAGTTTGAGCATATCTCGTAGGTAGTGCTCCTGCATAGGAGACATCTCAGAACATGTGACGGACGAGGCCAGAGAATAGAATGGTGCAAAGTCCCTAAATAATACATTCCATGGACTCATGATGGGGAGCAAATGCATGGACTTCTAGATATCTTTGCTGTAATTTTTAATAGCTGAAGCAATTCCATTTGCTCTCCCTGTTTTATAATCCAGTTAATATTCATTGGATATTGAGAGTTTAGCTTTTTGCCAGCTTCACTGAGATATAATTGGCATAAATATTGTGTAAGTTTAAAGTATACAAGTAGTTTGATTTGATTCATTATGTATTGCAAAATGATAACCACTGTTGCATTAACTAATACCTCCATCCTATCACATAATTACCATTTCTTTTTGTGATAACACTTAAGATCTATTATCTCAGCAACTTTCAAGAATATATAACACAGTATTATTAGCTACAATCACCGTCCTGTACATTAGATCCCCAGAACCTCATAAATCTTATAACTAAAAGTTTCTACCCTCTGACCAGTATCTCCCATTTCCACCACTCCCCAGCCCCTGCAACGCCACTCTACCTCAGTTTTCTACAAGGTTGGCTAATTTTAGATTTCATATATGTGACATTATATAGTATTTGTCTTTGACTGACTTATTTACTTAGCATAATGCCCTCAATTTATCCAAGTTGTTGCAAAAGCCAAGATTTTCTTCTTCTTTCTCATGGTGTGTGTGTGTGTGTGTGTGTGTGTCACCTTTCTATCCATTCATCTGTTGATGGACACCTAAATGTCCTCATATCTTGGCCAGAAATACCATTGCTGAAGCATATGGCAGTTCTAATGTTTAATAGTTTAAGGAACCTCCCATGGCTACACCAATGTACATCCTTGCCAACAGAGCATGAGGTTCCCTTTTCTCCACAACCCCTGCCAGCACTCATTATCCACAGAGCCTAGTCTTCACGTAAGGAGGCAGAGAAGTGTCTGTGGTTCCACCTTACCTGTCAGAGCAAAAACTGGGGGGTCAGAATTGGGGTTTCAGCCCATGGTAACACTGAGCTTTCTGGGGTGGGATGAGGAACATGGAGGCAAATGGGGTTTGGAAGCTCTGCCACAGGTCTCACGTGAGTCCCACACAGCTAGTATCTTCAGAGGTTAGACATGTTATTTATAAATTAACATAGGCTTAGCTATTTGCTTTTCCAATGTGTTTATCACTCCTAAGAATATTAACATCTGTTTTGCCTTATTTACATATTCTTTAATAGATGAGATTATTTAAACTACCTACTAGCTTTGCATGTAGCCGAGGTTAACCTCCCATCAGGTCTACATATCCACCTGGGTGTAAAGACAATGTGAGCTCACTTAATGATTCCACTCCGTTATGTCCCTTAATTACTTTAGACATTATGAGGTTGTGGTTTCCTTCACACCACAGAAGTCAGTGAGATGCCAGCAACCAAATTCCAATGGTCCACAAAATTAGCCTATTAATACAGTTACCAGGAGATTTTTGAAATACCATTCTAGGTCCCATCCCCTGAATTTCTGCTGCAGTAAGCCTGTGTTGCAGTGTGAGAATTGCCCAACCAGTTGTAGAAACAAACTGCCTAAACCCTTGCCTTGCTTTCCTCAAACAGTATCATCGCCATCTTTATTATCACCACCAACATCACCATTCTCTGACAGTTTATTATATGCCATGCTTTATGTGAAGTTACTTTAATTTAATACCTAGAATTCTGGAGAGTGAGTATTTCATCCATTTAGCAACATGCAAATTGACGAACAGAGGTATTAGGTTACACAGAGAAATGGTGAAACTCGGATTCCAACCCAATCTCTCCGACTCCAGAGCTTCGGCTCTTTGACGTTCCGTCATAGGAGACCCTGTGCAGTTTTATTTCGGCAGCATTGCCACCGCTTTTCTTTTCCTTCCAACTCCTTCCTTAAGAAACACTAGCTTAACTTTCGCAAGCAGTTTTGCAAACATTTCAAAGACCTTTTGTTAAAAGTAATTTTTAAAATGCCCTCTACCCCAGAAAACTGGCCTCAATTTTTTGAATTGACAAGATGTTTGTTTTACCTTATGTCATTATTTTTAGTGCCAGCCTACTCCAGGGCAGAATTTTCTATGTGCACTTTCGCCACCATTTTCCATATGTCGTTTGACATGCATCTTAAAAGTGTCATGATGCACATAATGCTTTTGTTCTGTGTGTGGCAGTGTTGAAGCCAAACACAAAAACAAGAACATTTGTTCACAAGTGGCACCAAAACTCATATTTCGCTAGTAGAGGTTATAGTTCAAGGAGCTAATGAAAACTTACCTTAAATGGTCAATGATCATGATTAAAGTCCACACTCTAGTCACTGACATTTACCTACCTGCTCCACTGGGCCTTGGGAGGCTTGAGCCTGGTTTCCAAAACTCCTCCACTTAATAGATTATGAGCAAAAGATTATATGATTATTCCTAAACTTTTGCTTCATCTTTCAGAATTAAAAATGAAAATGCTGGTTCCAGATTTTTAAAAAAGGAAACACACACACACATATTCATATACAATAAGAATTTTAAAATTACCTTTGCTGAGTGCGTTTTAATGACTGGAATGTCTGTTTCTCATCACTGTCATTCCAATGTTCACACAACAGAATTCTTGAAGCAACGACAACACAGCAAACAGCTGCTGTGATAGAAAGGCCTGTTGAATCAACAAAAACTTCTTTTAGATAGGAAGGCATCTTCCCCACACTGGCTTCCCTGATCCTGTGAAAATTTTCAATCTAAAATGGAACCAAAAGATATAAAATGGGGAATGTCACACAGTACCCTCAGAAAAACAGAAGTTAAGAACTAAGAGATGGATTTCACATAAGAGTGTGGTTTGTAGAAGATGGAGACTTATCTCTTTACTGAGGAATGTCTGCCGAGCATCTCTCCCCAAGCCCAGGCCAATGAAGTTACTTCTTGGACTCTGGCTGGACTTTCCCCTCTTTGCACTCTTGCCCATATATAAATACAGTCTGCCCTGCACCCTCCATGGTCTTACCTGCAGCTTCCTAGAGCATGAGTTTCTCAAATTGCAGTTCCTCTGCTATTCCCCAATAAAATCAATTTCTGGTCATTTGAGCTTGCCTCAGTTTATCTCTTTATTTAGAGACAACCCTGAGCCCTCCTTACTAAGTCATTTAGTCTTTTAGTTAACAAGTGTTTTTTTTATCTCTCTGTGTCAATCATTATATTAAATTCTACTTCCGTATTATTTTCACTTTAGCAAAATATAGAAAGTAAAGACAGCCCTGGATGGCGTAGCTCAGTGGATTGAGCATGGGCTGCGAACCAAAGTGTCGCAGGTTTGATTCCCAGTCAGGGTACATGCCTGGGTTGCAGGCCATGACCCCCAGAAACCGCACATTGATGTTTCTCTCTCTCTCTCTTTCTCCCTCCCTTCCCTCTCTAAAAATAAATAAACAAAAATTTAAAAAAAAGAAAGTAAAGACAAAGAAATGAGTCTCTAAATGTAAAATTTTAGACATCAATAAGCTTATTGGAAAAGTATTTCTGAGGACAGCAGAAAAATTTCACTGCTCTTGAATGCCCAGCAAACAAGAAATATCCTTCTTTTCATTTTCTATCTTTAATTAATGTTTTTAGTTAAAAATAATTAATTTTCAAGTCATAAACTTAAGAAAATACCAAAAAACTAAAAAGTTATACAACAAAGCTAACCATAATCTTACCACCCCCAAAATCACTGTTAACATTTTATTTTTATCCTTCTAGATTTTTCTTAATCACATATTCACATTACATAATAAAAATAGCTAAATGGTATGCACTTTTAAAGAACATGTAATACATATATTTTCATGCTTTAGTAATTACAGTTTGGTGTTCAGTTGAAGGTGGTCTATAATATGGATAGCCCACCTTTTGCTAAATGAATCTTTAGTACTACAACTTTAAGGTTATTTCTTTTGATATTATAAGTAATTTGCAATCAATGTAACTATATTTCTGAATATTTCCCGAGACTAAATTCTTAGAAGCAAAATAAAATATTTTTACATTTAAAATCTTCTGTCTTAACTTTAAGGTGATTTGCTATCCACTCATATACTCTATGAATTAATGTTTCATTGATATTCATTCTGTCTAGTTATATAGATAACTGATACTTTGAAGGAATAAAGAAGACACATTATTTGCAATTTAAAAATGACGAGTCTGTCTTAGCTATTTTCTTTAGTCTGTGGAGTCAGTGACAAAGAACTTTCCATAGCAGATAAACAGTCTTGAGTAAAGATTTCAGAATAGTATTATTTGCTGACATGTGAAATGTAATTAATACCCTAATATCAACAGCAGTCCTAAAGGGAAAGGAAAAAAAGGTCAAATCCTTTACAATCAACTAAGATGGCTGTATGAAAAGGAGTGTGGTTGCTGAGCAACCATCAACAATCCAGAGCTTTAGGATTTGGGGCAGGGAGGGTATGAAATTCCTCTGTGGTTGTATTTAGAAGCTCCCGTCTATTCTAGTGGCCATTTGTATTATACCTCCTTCCCACTCTTCTTCCAATTCTTTCCTCACTGAGTTCCAGTCTGGAACTCCTAAATGTAGAGTGGGGGAATAGTAGATATAGTTTCCAATGTAAAGTTCAGGTTAGGATTGAAAAAGTAGCATGATTGGCCAGAGTTGGGGGTAATTAATATGTTATGGTACCTGCTGGATGCCTCAGATACCAGAGAACCTGGAATTGTTGCCTGGAATTGCATCTGGGTGCATTCATCACATGTGCTTACAGAGTCAGCACTTAATGATGCATCATGGATATGATATTGAACTAAGTGCTACCAAGTATGAACAATCATGCCTTGATTTCATGAGGTTGACATCCAAATCATCTGGTGATTAGAGCAGCCAAAGAAGAGACATAGGGATTTCTTTGATGTTTGGCAAATAAGTCAGAAGCTGAAACAAGACCCTGTAACCGGGTAGAAATTCATTTCTCTAATATGACCTTTTCTCCTTTCTTCTCTTTTAATTCAAACAGGCCTCATCCAGCACCCTGACTCACCTGCCCACTTCTCCCTTGCAGGACCAGTCCCTTCAATCATTAAGCCCTCAGGACAATGAGGCCCTGGTCAGCATCAAATATATAATCTCAGGGAACAAAGCCTCTGGTCTGTTGACCACAGAGGCAGTTTCAGTCAAACTAGAGATAACATCTAGGCCTCAGTTGTTTTTCAGCTCCAAGTGCAGAAAAGCAGTGAAACCAGGTGAAGTAACTCCACAGCTGACATCAAGACCAGATGTACTGATCAACTACCCACTACCCTAGTGTTGACCAGTCAGTAGAGACCATGAGCCTGTCTGTGGTCTTACACTCCTAGTCACCACGAGTAATGACTTTTCCCCTATATAACACATGGGGAACAGGGTCTTTGAGCATTAGCTCACCTGTCTTCAGGCCTGGGGCACTTCCTGTAAATAAAACCTTCTTTTCTTTGCGGCGAGCTCCTGTTGGGCTCTGATGTACACAGGCAAATGACCTTTAGGTCCAGTAACACTTTTTTAAAGGTTTTCAGAATGGATTTGGCTCAGTGGGTTTATTCCAGAAGTCACCTACCTGGATCAAGAAGGAGAGCCACATTAAACAGAGAGTTAAGTGGCAACTAATTTAGGTAAGCAGGCAATCTTCCTCATCAAGTTTCTCAGTAGTTCTTCCAGAGAGGCTATACCATCTAGTCTGAATACCATCTGGAGTGGGTAATGGTTAGTCAATACTTGAAAGGATGACAGTGACAAATCAAGGGAAAATGCAACAGTTAAAATTGCATTGCAAAAGGATGATAAGGAATAGATTACCCAGGGATTGTGCCACCTTAACCCAGATACTGAAAAAGAAAAGGAAAGAAAATCTGGTATTAGCAAACTTGTAAAGAAGCACAGCACAAAACTGAATTTTTTTAAAATTTCAATTAAATCAGATGCTTCTCTTTGGTGGTGATCCCATCCCTTGTTTCAAGATAACCCAGGTGTCTCCAGCTACCTTAAAAGATATTATGAAATTTTATACACAAAATTAATTTTACTAAGATAATTAGCTATGGGAAATATGCTTGGCTGGAACTCATGAAATGTGAATCCTATTTTAGTTTATCAGTAGCTAGTGTGATTTTGAGCAAATAAATTCTCTTTCTGACCAATAATTTCTTAATTTAAGTTATGGGGGTTTGACTAATTATTAGGTTTCATCTAATGGTATAATTTTGTCTTCTTGCACACCTTGGGCCCCATATGAGTGTGTGTGGTGGGGGTGGAGGTGAGCGGTATTAGTGATTTGGAACTCAGAGTTTTACAACTCTCCAAAACTGGAGACCCATTATTACATACTAAAGAAGCTCACACTTTCTTTAGGATGAAAATAGGGATAAAAGTAGGGATAAAAGCATTGACTTGCAGCTGGAAAGACACACAGAGTACTCAACAGAGCACAAATAAAGGGAAGAATAACTCTTATTTTAAAGTCTTGAGCCTGGCTGTGTAGGCAGAAGATGGACCAAAGAAACCCATAATGGGAAACTCTGTTATTTATTTATTTTTTCCTTTTACACTAATATCTGGCTCAAGAAAGCACCAGAATATTTCTTTCTTGGGATTTTAAAATCCCTGAAGTCACATTGCTGATTGCTCTACTTTATTCTTGGCAGAAGGTACCATACCCTGCTTTTACAGGGTTTACAGCTGAATAAAGCCTTTTGTTTCCTTGCTCAGTTCTTAATAGGGAAGAACAATTTGTGTGTGTGTGTGTGTTTTGTTTTTAAATTGAAGGAATCATTCTGAGCTGCAATCAACAGCCATCCCAGGCATGTAGAGTCAAGTGTTTTGGCCAGTCAACCTTTCAATGAATAGAGGAAGGTATCTTTTGGGTCAGGTATCAACCACAGAGAGGCATTCAGGTATTTTTACCTGTTGAATTTTAAAAGACTTACTTGTTGAGAAATACTTAAGTATGGGACATTGTGGAAAGAAGTGTGCAAACGTTTAGGTTGCCACCACTTAAATGGTTGCTCACAACACAACCAAGGTGTGGCATTTGTACCACACAGGTCCTATCTTGCTCATTATTTATGGTAATTACACAGGAGGTGAACAAACAGTGCAAGCTGGAAAAATAAAGACAGATTGTCAGAGTTGAGGGGAGGGGAGGAAAGGAGCAGGGAGAGAAAGGAGTCGTGAATAAAGAGGGTGTGGTGTGTGTTCTGGTTCTGACATCTTAATGTCTGTCAACCATGCAAAAGATACAAAGATCTTTGTCGTATTAAAACTGCTAAAAATTCTTTCTCAGCTTTTGTTCCTAACTCTTCCTTTTGCAATGAAGCCCCCCTCAGTACACATTAGAATTGTAAAAGAACTGTTTTTCAGTTTAAAGCAATGTCAGCAAATTTTCCTTTTCTCTTACCTGACTCTTTATGTGCTAATCAAAATGTCATAAAAATCATTATAGCAGTAGCTGATGTTTCCGACACTATTTCTCATTCTGCTATGCTGCAGAGTAGTTTTCTCCATAAGCATGTGACATTTTTAAAACATACACTTCAAAAAAGTTTTTTGTTTTAAAGATTTCTAAACCTTTCATTTATAGGATTCTGATTTTTTAAAAAATGAACCGTGATATGTTTTATATTCTGTTTTTTTATGATTTGCACTAGTATCTTTATTTTAGCTTTAGTATATATCTGAAAAATTTGTTAGGCTATCTGAGCTTCAGTTTTCTCAGCAGTAAAATGAGATTTTAATACTTTCTGAAGATTGTTCAGAAGATTAAATGAGAAAATGTAGACAGATCATCTAACACAAACTCTGATGGTGGTAGTTTACTTAATTAATATGTTTATTATTTTCCTGACAAGCACAGTGGAGCCTTCAAAATGTTTATGATGTGGGTATCAAATAGTCCAAAGGATAACTCATAGATAAAAACTTAGAGCTCTTGAGAGTTTCGTTATTTAAAACTCTGCATTTATTCACACAGCTTATTTCCTGTCGTTCAGAAAGGCTTCCCAGCATATATGGGTTGTGAGATGAGTAGGATGAATTAGAGATGCTAAAGCTTGGAGAAGGGGGACAAGAATAAACAAAGTAGGATGGAAGGGGGTCAGGGAGACAAAGTGACCATACACAAAGATTTTCAGAGTCTCCCAAACTTAGCTGCATATTGAAATATCTAGGGAGCTTTAAAAACATTGAACCCTGGGCCCCACGCCAGAGGTTCTGATTTAATTGCTCTGAGATGACATGGGCGGTAAGATTATTTTAAAGCTGTCCAGGTGATTGTAATGTGCAGTCAAAGATCAGAACCATTTCTCTAGAGACATAAGGAAGGAGGATGGAAGGGCTTGGATGGAAGACGCTGACAATTTGTGAAAAGCTTTGCAGACTGTGCAAAGCTCTCTTGTGCTGAAGGACTATGGTATAAACCATGCTAATGACTTTAGGCTTAATGCTGAAGAAAATAGTTGCAAGAAAAGGTTTTGCACTCACAGGCTGCAGGGCTGGGGACTGATTTTAGGGAGCAAAAGTAGAGGTAGATGAGTTAGATGAGCAGAGGTTGAGTTGTTCAGGCTACAGAAGATGGTAGCCTAAGCTAGAGGAGTGGTGATGGACTGGATAAAAACGGGGTGATTTGATGAATCTTAAAGGAAGACCTAAGCCCTGGCTGGCGTAGCTCAGTGGATTGAGTGCGGGCTTGGAACCAAAGTGTCCCAGGTTCGATTCCCAGCCAGGGTACATTCCTGGGTTGCAGGCCATAACCCCCAGCAACCGTACATTGATGTTTCTCTCTCTCTCTCTCTCTGTCTCTCTCTCTCTCTCTGTCTCTCTCTCTCTCTCTCTCTCAAAATAAATAAATAAAATCTTAAAAAAAAATAAAGGAAGACCTGACAGGGGCTGGGCACTGATTACAAAGTAAGGGTCAAGAAGGAGTTGGCAGGAGATGCTGTTATTGGGTTAACCCAGAACAAGTAGAGAAGTCTGTGAGAAGAGGATACACTTAGTGTTAAACACTGATTTGAAGTGCCCGTTGGATATTTAGGTGGAGGTGTTGGTAAGGAGTCAAACAAACATGTAGGTCTGGAGCTAGAAAAAACAAGGAGAGGTGAGTGTATTGGATACAGAAAGCAATGATCTGTGACTCAGGTCTGATACAGACTTCCTTCCCCTCCCTTATTGCATGCAGCTCCACAGGGTTGGCGCACTCTGGACCTGAGCTTCAGGGCCTATCACACAAGTACCTTTAAGTTTAGCACACAGTAGCAATAGTATTAGTAAAACACTGGAGTAAAGGGGAAGCCAAGAGGAGAACTCCTTGCAGAGGCGACTCTGTCCCAGCTCCATTTATGGAGATGGTAAGACTCTGAGTAAGCACTATAAAGACAAAATCAAGTAAGATATGACTCTGCATCCCACCTCAGGTGTTGGTTATTAACAGCCATATTTTTATCCATGTGACCCTGGCCCCTTGGTCAAACCTAAATGGACCAAGTGTAGCACCTGAGTCCAGTTAGAACAATCTGATACCCTCCAGAGAATTTGAACTGAGAGCCATATCAATCACAGAGCTCTGGAAGGAAAGTCAAAGAATTTCCACTTTGAAGTTTGTCTTGGTTCCTCCATTCTTGCTGATAGTTTACTTTTCCTTGGATTCTGCATGGTAGACTCTACTGATAGTTCCAGTACAATATCTGTAAATTCTCATTTAAAACTGGAAATACCCTAAATGTCTTTTCATCAACATAATGTACTCTCAACAAAGTGAGTAGGCTCTCTAATCTTGAGTACGGCCTTGGACAGTTTTCCATTAAATAAAAAGAAACAATGAGCCCTGATGGGTGTGGCTGGGTTGGTTGGGCATCATCCTGGTGAGCAAAAGGTCACCAGTACAATTCCTGGTCAGGGCACATGCCTGGGTTGCGAGTTCTTCCCTGGTGGGGGTGTGAATGAGAGACAACCAATTGATATTTTTCACATTGATGTTTCTCTCCCTCTCTCCCTCCCTTCCCCTCTCTCTAAAACTTTTTTTAAAAGAAACATTGAAAGAGCAATATCGATGGCATCAGCCTACATGAAGAAAAATTTGTGCATATAGATATATGTAAAATCTGCAAAGATCCACAGCCAGATTTTAATAGTAGTTACCACTTCTGGGTCTGGAATTGTAAAATAAGTATATAATATATTTTTGAAGAGCTTAAAAAATTTACTTTTCTCTTACTCTGCTTTGAATTGATTTTTCTAACTTGTAATCAGAAAGAGTCACCACACAATAATTGAAGGCATGGAGATTCCCAAGGTCTTGCAGTTTACCATTCAACAACTCTGCAGGGGGATAGAGAGCGGAGCAGGACATCCAGTTGGAAGGGCATGTATTTGGGAGGGCAGTCATCCTCCAAATCATGGCAGATCTACTACATATTCACATTCACCTCCTATGAATAACCTCAGGGGCTAGGAATAATTGAGTACCAATCATTCTTCTTGCTGTACAGGTATCTGATGATAAAACCTCAAAGCATTCCAATTTATAATAGCACAAGAGACTGCTTTGAATATTTGAAGCATTTCAACTGAAATGTTTGAACCTAGTCTGGATTTCATGGTAGTAGAAGACTGTGCTAACTCGTTTTTAGTACGTGCTGCCAACTGATCAGTATCAACTTCTAAATCTACAAACACTTCTATTAATCTTTTATTTAGCATGACACCTAGAAGAAAATTATAGCAACACAGCAAAGCTATTTAAAATATCTAGTCACTTATAGAATAAAAATATACCATTTAGTTTGTGTAAGCCCCCAGGGAATAAGAAAGAGATCTTATTTTTGTTTAACTATGTCTACTGTAATATAGAGCCAACATTTTTTTTCAACCTGCTAGCATTTTTAAATTAAGGGTTCCCTCTCATCACTAAAAGGTAACACTTCAGCTTGCAGAGTTAAAATCTGTACAGTCACATCTAGAATCCATGCAATTGTGAATAATCCTTCAGTTGTTTCAGTTTTAAAAGGACTTGCTAAAAGAGTAGGCAGTTTTAGTTAACTGAGACAGTGATTTTTTAGCCTGTTTTTAATTGCAATTATATAAGAAATTTGGGAGAGTTTATTTTAAAAAATGCAGATGTTACCATCACACAGGTTAGGAAATAGAACATTCACTCTTTCTGCTCATGTACGCCTGCTAGAGTGGATCCTCCCCACCCCCAGGCAAAACCATTATTATAACTTTATAATAATCATGTCCTTGATTTTGTTACAGTTTATTTTACCAACCTATGGATGTATCCCTTTTCCTGAACTTTCTATAAATGTGTGTATACTAATAGTTTTGTATCAAATATTTTTCTCAACATAATGATTATGAGGCATATCCATGTTTGTGGGTACCTGCAAATTGTTCATTTTCATTGCTGAGTAATACTCCAGGGTAAGAACATACCATTTTGTTGTTGTTGCTACTTTTGATACACAAAAACCATAATGACTCTTTAAGACCTAAGCTAAAATATAACTTGGTATGAACTTAAGAATTGTACACAAAACTTAATTTAAAATAATTTTATAAAATAGGGATCTCTAATGCAACATTGTCCAATAGAACTTTCCACAACGATGGAAATGGCTCAAAAATCACTTTCCGTCTACCATTTTCTCTCAGTTTATCCCTGTGAGATTTTTTCATTACATGAGATATTTTATAAAGTTTTCTACCTTTGGAAAGCAGCTATTCTTTATGACCTCCCACAAATTAAAGAGAAAAGCCAGGATAGAATTTCTCACAGGAAAATTCATTAAGAGTATTGTTAGGTCTGATGCTATCCGTGGAAATTCTTGACACAGCAAAGCATTTACACCTCAAGTGAGAGGAATAACCGCGGAGAACACTCCCTGCATGCTTTGCCCCTGTTGGGCTGACACGACAGCTGTGCAACAGGTGCACAGAGTTGTTTTATTTTTTAAAATAATTGTAAATAGCCTCCCTGCCTTTCCCCACTCAGTGGGTGGCCCTGGGCCTTAAACGAAACAAGGCAGTGAGGAAGTGGTCCTGTCACCCAACTCTGCTCGTCAGAAATGAACAATTTCAAGAACTAATTCAGCAAAAACAATTGCGATTTTCTATCATTGCTGAGTTGAAGCATGCGAACTACTGCTTGGCTAAAATAAATCAACAAATGCTCAAAACTTAAAAAGAATTTGTATGATGTACTATGGAGAGCATTAATCAAGGAAACCTCACAAACTTAGCAGCAACAGAATGAAACATGTTGCTACCTAAAAATGTTAAATTGCATATTAATATAAAGAGCAAATATAACAATAGTTTACTCTCTATTTTTTTGTTATCTAAGGAGGAAATCTAAATCCATTTATAAAACACTAAATAATACATTATCACAGACAATTTCAAAATTAGTTAATGTATCTAATAATGAGATACCTCCTTTCACATGGTCCCTTCCTTGCTTAGTTAACAAAATCTCAGGGGATGACTGCTGTTCACCTGGCTTGTTCCAGCCCCTGGAACTGGAAGTACCTGGTAGTACCATTGGCAGCTCCAGCTCTGAACAGGTAGTCGGGGGGAAAGTTCTGAAACACAAACAAAAAACAAAGAGTATGATACATTTACTACAGGAAGAGAGGTTAGAAAACATTGAGTATAGAAAACAATGAATATGGTAACAGTTGAGAGTAACATAAAATTTAAATCAATTAGCTTCCATACCAATAGCAGGTTACATAGAAAATATGATTTGGGAAATGGAGTTTCTGGCTAAAATGTGATTTCTAAAATTTTGAGCCTCTACTACTGTGATTAGGCAAAAATTTCCTGTGACTGTAAAATTAAATCTCATATTACCAGAGGGATTTCATAAGATTGATAGCATAAATGAAAATTTAAATTCAAAGTCTAAGTTCTGTTCATATAAAGATGCAAAGTATGAAAGAAGTTAAACAAAGCCCACAGCATATAGAAATAAATACTTTAAATTTATAGGAAAAGAGCCAAAATGCTTTATAATTAGTTATCTAGTGAGTCTCACAATCTGGGCCTTAATTCCACTGAAATATTTGGAAGTCACTCTCACTGAGCTGGCCAATTCCCCATGTAGAGGTTGAATAGAACCATCTCGGCTCTAACTGAGCACAAAGATTTCCAAAACAGGAAACAATCTGCCTGGCACATTCTAGCACCTAACACAGCAATTTCCTTTTCTGAATGCATGTATTTGTATTAAACTGGGAAACATTTCTGAACCTGGTTTACTAGCTAGAAAACCATGCTCTTGGATAATATTTTCACTATTTGCTAGCATTAAATGACAGCAAACACGTGCTAGAAAGAACTCTATTTCAACTTGATCTTTTTTTTTCACCATCAACATTTGTGAGTAATCAAGAAAACTGTGTATGGTATAATCTATCTTGAATCTTATCACAAAAAATAAACAGGGGAATTATGTAGGTTTTTTATTAAATATACACCAATATTATGAACTGAAATTGTGTATTAGGATAGATAATTCCAAATGTCCAAATCACCAAGCATGAACTATTATTTTTAGATTGAATTCTTTTTATTCCAACACTGAAGATAAGCACAATAGAGTGAAGGATTTTGTAAAACAAATGTATTCACCAAGGTGAAGATTTAAGGTCATAAATAATGATGGTTAACCAGTACAATATGTGTTTTATTTCTTCATCCGCTCTGTGTTTAAAATATATACCTAACAATCACTGAACTTATGCTGGGAAGAAAATATTTTTTTAAGGATTTTTTTCATTTTATTTATTTATTTTTAGAGAGGGAAGGGAGAGAGAGAGAGACATCAATGTGCGGTTGCTGGGGGTTATGGCCTGCAACCCAGGCATGTACCCTGGCTGGGAATCAAACCTGGGACACTTTGGTTCCCAGCCTGCGCTCAATCCACTGAGCTACGCCAGCCAGGGCAAGAAAATATTTTTAATTATTAAAGACTCCAAGTTCAAAACACCAAGAAAATGGTATATAAACCCACATAGATGTAGTATCTCCATAATCAGTCTATGTAATAGTGTTAAATTTTGCTTTAGTTCAAAATTTACATCTGAGTATTAACACACACATGTTAAGAAATAGTTATACATAGGGTATGTCCAGAAAGCGTCCATCCATGTAATATGAAATAGAGCCATTTATTGAGGATGATACAAGAAACACTGTAGATAGGACAATAAAACCTCAGTTCCCTTCAAAGTAGGCACCTTGGAACCTTACACAGTTCTCCCAGTTACCACCAGCTGCCCTATCATATTTTCTTGAATCTCATCAATGGCCTGAAATGTCTTTTCTTTCAAAGGTGATATTAGTTTGGGGAAAAGCCAGAAGTCACAGGGAACCAAATCTGGGCTGTAAGGGGAGCTGACTCACCTGGGTGATTTGATGTTTTGCTAAAAAACTCTGCATAAGACGTGGCACATGAGCAGGCATGTTGTCATGATAAAGCTGCCAATCACCAGGTGCCCATAGCTGCAGCCTTCTGAATTATGTAAATAGTTTCCGCAGAGGAATGTTCAAGCTTAATGCAAAATTTGATACAGATTTGTAGCTCTAGTCACTCAGTAATTTTGAATGGGATGGCCACATGGTACACATGCTCACACAGTGGCATCTACTGCCCCCACTGACTAGTACAGTGAAGTTGTCATTGTTCACTCATGCACATTCCAGTCCACTCTCGTTGGCTGCCAGGTTACATTGATGTCCCTCAAACTGTTCTCATTATATTAACAATGGCTGGACTTTTTCTGGACAGGCCTCATGTAATATGTTACATATCTTACACTTGATAGTTTTGAGACTTTTCCTTTATTTCAATTTCTTCTCATTCTGATAATAAAATTCAACTGTTCTAACATTAAATTCATAATTTCAGCCCTGGCTTGGCATGGATCAGTGGATTGAGTGCTGGCCTTCGAACCAAAGAATTGCTGGTTCAATTCCCTGTCAGGGCACATGACTGGGTTATGGGCTAGGTCCCCAGATGGGGGCACACAAGAGGTAACCACACATTGATGTTTCTCTCCTTCTCATCCCCTTTCACAAAATATAAAGAAATAAAATCTTTTAAAAAATTATAATTTCAGAGATTAGTTTATAAAGGGTAATTCATTTTGGGTTTTGGCACAAAACTCTTATTAAAGTACAGAAACATTCATCAAAAAAGAAGTATATATTTTCTCTTTCTTTTAACCTGCCCGTGAAAACAAAAAAATAAATCATTGTGTACTAAAGAATGTGGAGACATTTTCATTTATGTGCCAAGGAGCAATATATGGAAATTTGAGCCAGATTATGTATAATGCCAATGATCTGGAAAAATAGACAATATTAAGTAATCTGATAAAAGTTAATTAAATTAGATGAAAACTATCTAGGTTTTTCTAAGCCAGAAACCCACATCATAAATATTCAATGATTAAGCAATGTAGACAAAAAGCTATTGCCATAAGAAAGCTAGGAATAAGTGCAATTGTTAATTAGGTTGACTTGCCCTTCATTTTTTTTAAGAGTTTTATTTATTTATTTATGTATTTATTTATTTAGAGGGAAAGGGAGGAAGAAAGAGAGGGAGAGAAACATCAATGTGTGGTTGCCTCTCACAGGGCCCCCACTGGGGACCTGGCCCACAACCTAGGCATGTGCCCTGACTAGGAATCAAACCAGTGACCCTCTGGTTCACAGCCTGTGCTCAATCCACTGAGCTACACCAGCCAGGGTCTTGCCCTTCTTAAGTAGTGGGCCAGTTTTCCCTTTTCTACAGTTAAAGTCAATGGGGAATTGTCCATGAGTGTGTTTGCACTGCAGAAAGGTGCCCCTGTCTCTAGGCAGATTCTCACTACGCTATTGTTGAAGTCCCACAGAAGAGGAAATCAGTCACTCAATGGAAGTGTTCTTTCAGTATCACAAAGAGCTGGTAATCTAGCTTGTTGGCTTCCACATCCTGATTTTCTAGTGGTTTGTTCTATGATAAAACAGTTAACCCTCAGTTCAGGAGTCTAAAATAAAGGCAGCTTTACAGCAGGAATAGTAACAGGTTTAATTACTCTTCGTAAGGATCTCTGAAATCCCTGGCTTTGGGGCTCAGGGAAAAGTACATAATGAAGGGGCAGGTCTTCCAGAGGGAAAGTACTACACTGGAAAGTCTTATTATAATGAAACACTGTGATAACTAAGGGTTACATTCCTTAGTTTAAAAAGGGAGATAAATTAGTCTAGAAAGTAACACTGAGAAAATGTGACCACCTAATAATCAGCATTAGTTTGGGTCAGTCAGTGGAAATGTGAGGATCTGTAAGTGCCTGAAGACTTGGAAGGCAGGAGGAGTGACTTGTTGTTTGAAGGGTAATACTATGATTAGTACTATTTATTCAGAAACTACTGTGTTTTAGGCTTTGGAGGCAGTTTATCAATATAACTTTATATAATCATTATAACACCCTTGAAAAGTAGGAATTATCTTCTTAATATGTGAGCAATCTGTGGCACTGCAAGATTGCTTAATTTGTCCAAGGTGACACAGCTAGTAAGTGACAGGGTCAGCATTTAAACCCAAGAGTATTGTGACTCCAAATGGTATAGTCACTCAGCTTTGCAGAAGGACAAGGTAGTCTGGGTCTTGATACTATTCCAAGGGGAGGACTTTCCTGATAATGGCTATGTATAAAGAAGACAATGCCCCGGAAACTTCAGCCAATGAGATTTTGTCTCTTGGGTTAAGTGGTCAGATGCTGTTCACAAGTGAGGAACTCTGGAGAACTCTGAGAGAAATAGTCATTTTGGAGGCTGTGCTCCCTAAAGCAGTTAAGGGCATGTGACCTTCCCAATTCAATGCCCTGGTAATCACATACAAAATGTTGGACTCCATATGAACAATTTTAAGCTATAATATAGTAACTCATTTAATGGTTAAAACTCCACAAACTGTTTAAGAAAAATGAAATTGTAATTTCAAATTATATTTTCATTATTGGTGTAGTTATTGGCAAAGGATAAGTTGGCTAGTTTGCTGTACAATGAAACAGTTTTCCATGATATTTAAAGACATTTGTTAGTGTACATATGCAGTTGTTTTAATGTTTTAAAATTTTTATTTATTTTTTAGAGAGAGGGGGAGGGAGAAAGAGAGGGAGAAGAATATCGATGTGTGAGAGAAACATAGATTGGTGGAGAAATATAGATTGGTTGCCTCTTGCATACTCCTAACTGGCAATCTGGCCTGCAACCCAGGCATGTACCCTAGCTGGAAATTGAAGTAGCAACCTTTTGGTTCTCAGGCCAGTGCTCAGTTCATTGAGACACACCAGCCATGGCAGTGTACATATTTTATACCCAAGTTTTAGCTTTAAAATGGGTCTAAAGCTACATTCCTGAAATGAGTAACTGACATTTCATTCAGTGGCATGAATTTCATTTAGTTTTAGTATTTTTAAAAACTTAAATGTAGTAAGTCTTACCACATGATAATTTCTTCAAAAGAAATTCTAAATGTTTTATGAACATATTTAAAAAACTGAATAGACACTATGATATAAAAAACATAAACATAAAGTTGAATAGTCTTCTGGTATGAGAAAAGTTGCCTAGAATATACATCCTTAATTATACTACAGAAGACTGGTCTTAAAGAAAATTACTTATGTTTACCTTAAATAATTAGGAATCGGTGTCAGGTAATAAAAAGAATGGGACACCTGGGTTTTAGTTCCAGTTGTTCCACCTACTAGATCTTGGATACATTTCAAAACCAAGAAGGTTGGATTTGGTGATCTCAATGTTTTGAGCAGCTCGGGGACTCAGTATGTCTAAGTTTCCTAAGAGCAAGATGAGTAGCTTACAAAACATTTTCTCAAGCAATGGTAGAATCATTACCATTTGAGTCATTGAAATGTTCACTGGACAAGCTGCTTGTGGAGTTACTATGTGAAATCCCTCCACTCGTTGTGTACAAAATGATGTAATGTTTTCATAAGCCCCACCTTAGTCTAGTGGAATCACTTTATCAGTTGAGCTCTGAGCTGACAGCCTTGAGAGGAGTACTGAAAGTGGACTGTGTATGAAATTCAAAGTCATTTTGTTAATCTGTATGAAGAATTTGGAAAAATCAGCATTCCAGTGTATTGAGAATGAAAACTATCACTATCTATGCCCACTTACGGCACTTTCTATGGCAGGATCTGTGCTGTGTAAACCCTGCAGTTGTGCAGATAAAGGTTACTTAGCAAGGAATTCACAATCAATGAGAGGGACCCTGGTGATCTTATGATTCTTATCATCATGCCATTTACATAGTGAGTTTCCTTAAGGAGACCTTCTTGAAACTTCTTTCAAGTAATGTGGAAAGATGGGCATTTAGCTGTAGCCGAAGAATTGCCAAAGTTGTGTATGTGGGTGGGGGAAATTGCTTTACTACAAAGCCAACTGGAATAGTCCCTTAATATAAAAAATAGGATGAAATGAAGTAAATAAACTTCACGTTTCTCTGGCATTACCCACTCTCCCTTCCTGTGTTGCTTGTAAAACCAAGAAACAAATGCAAGGAAAAGCAGATTATACACATGCAAGCATATTCTTGCTTAGCTTTTGCTCTCACTTTTAAGTTATAATCCAACTTCTCTGACCTTTAAAGAGTTCAGCATTTAATTTTCAGTTTAGAACTATCGATCAGGCAATCAGCCTTTGTAATTTATAGGCCAAATATACCATTTCTTTCCGACACACCTCCAAGAAATTAGGAAAAATAAAGAACATATATCCTGTACACTTCTCTGTGTAGATCATAAACATAGTTCAGTTCCACAAACACTCACCAAATATTGTGATAGGTACTGGAGGTACAACGCTTAAAATATAATGATTACTGCTCTCATGGAGCTTATAGTTTAGTAGAAATGCAATTATGGTAGTAGGAAAAATGATAATGCATAGCATTCATCATGAGTCTCCTTTGGTGCCAAGCAGCACTAAATGTTTTAGGTGAATTATCTCATTTAAGCAACCCTATAAGCTTCTGGAATAGGGATCATTATCATCCCCATTTTACAGCTGAGGAAATTGAACTTCGGGAGAGGTTCATTACAAGGTCACACTTGTAATGAACGACAGAGCTGGGTTCAAACTCTGGTTTATCAACTCTAGAACCCCATCCTTTTCATCAGTACCCTGAAGCCCTCCAGGAGCACATTTAACGAGGAAAGAGAATGCCCTTGAAGTAATCTGTGGCTCTAGAGATATCCTGTTGATTATACAGAAGAGGCAGTGAAAGGAGGTAGGTGTAGTTTATGAATTCTAGGCCTTCAAAACCTTCCAGGCCTTCTAGAATCAGAACAAGCTTTGACCAAAAAATGATACATTCTTTCTCTTCATTTCATTCTCTCATTCAGGTATTTACAGAGCTCTGGTTGGGGATGCTGGGAATTCATGAGATGCAAGGAAGAACATGCCTCTGTCCTCATAGAGCTTAAATCTAACAATGCATACATAATCCAGAAACTGCAGATGTTAAGCAACAGGTAAAAGCAAAATAAAACAAAGACAAACCAACAAAATCCTGCAAGCATACCAATTCTTGTTGCTATCTTTATATTTTTAATTGGAGTCTTTGAGGTATTTGGAGAAAAGATACAGAGAATATGATGCATAACAAAATAAAGAGGTGGATTTAAAGTAAAAAAAAAGAAACAAAGAAATCCTACTTTAAAAAAAAGAGGTGGATTGAGGTGCATCTCAATACATTTTATCAGTTTTTACAGCATTAAAAATACATAATTAAGAAAGATTAGGATTTAGCCAAAGGGTGTTTTTTAAAATTTCTAGAGATTAAAATAAGAAAATATTCCTGTTTGCTACAAGATTTTCAAGGCATATCAAGACTACTTAAAAGAATCTATTGTATGGGAAAAGCATGACAATGAAAAAAATTTTTTTTGAGATGACATACTAACAGGCTTGATAATTTATAGAATATTGAGAATCAAGGACCAAAAGCAAAGATAGAAAAGAATTGTGGAACCAATTATATGTGTTATTGCTTCCAGCAAAGTAGATAGTGCTTTTATGATAATTCCAAGTTAATGATTGTTTATAAAACTAGAGAAGAAAATTCAACTTTAAGTATAGCTGTGCAAGTTCATTCAAGCAGTATTCAATATTTGGTCTGAACATGATTTTCTTTGATTATTTTCTGTTACATTCATAAGCAAGCCTAACAGATGAACTATTGTTTATTATACACAGACAACCTCTGGAATATATAAAAAGAATCTGTATTCTTTTTAAAACAGTGACTAATGAGGTATGGTTGTAAGGCTGATTTTTCTTAAACGACCCTATCAGAATATAAACATTTCAATACACATTTTTCTTTTTCACACAATCACTGATATCATCAAGTTCAATTACTTGATCTATTGAGATCATTGCTACAAATAATTTTAGAAATACTCATTTGAGATCAGTCTTCCAATTATAAATTACATTTTAAGGAACATGTATGAAGGACCCACGGACATGAACAACAGGGTAGGGATTGACTAAGGAAGTGGGGGGTGTGGGGCAGGGGACAGCAATGGGGGAAGAATTGGGACAACTGTAATTGAATAACAATAAAATAAAAAATGAAATAAAATAAAAGTTTACTGTTTGTCAAACTTTGCCCTTTGAAGGTAGGTTTAATTTTTGGAGTAAAACAAATGTTTGAACCAAATCTTACAAACAAGGTTGTTTGTAATCCAAAATGAGCTATATCTCTCAAGTAATAAGATTAATTCTGATATGAGGCTTATGGAAAGTGGAGAAGTGGTGATGGGAGACACATGTTTCGAAGATGATTTGCTTGGTTAACAATACTAAATGGTTGATCAGCCAGATTACCAACCGAGGGGAGGAGGGATCTGAGTAACTCGTTCCCTGTAAACTCAGCAGGACGAAGAGTAGAACCCACAGCTGAGCTTTTATTTGAAGGCACACTCACCTAGGTGAAGCGCTCACTGCTTGTCTAGTCTGGACTAAACAAAATGACAAATTTCATAGGAAGACAAAAAGCAAAGAAAAGAATGGGAGATTTGGTGGTTAGAAGGAAGGTTCTGTGTATTTTTAGATTAAGTAAGTAATGTCACTTAAGCTTTCTGTCAAAAATCAAAATAGACGAGTTCCTCAATTATATTGAACAGTGAAGAGAAATAAAGAATGGCACTATTTTTCTTCCACTTTACATCTTTGTTATTAGATTAAGATTCACAGGATAAATAATTAAAAGGTTTACAAGCATCATTCAAATCTTCTCCACAGTCTTCTGTTTTGAAAACTGGCATTTCTGTTCAAACTATTATTTACAGTGTCCTTTGACAAGAAGGATTTTGCAGAAACATAATACATTTGTTATTCATCAATTTGAGATATATTAGGGATGATAGATAATACCTTAAATTAGTATAGCACTTTGAAGTTTTTGAAATACTTTTCTATTTCTGTGTCATAGAAACAGGAAAGGTGTATCAGTTAGGATTCTCCAGAGAATCAGACTAATAGGAGATAGATAGATAGATAGATAGATAGATAGATAGATAGATAGATAGATAGATAGATTTTAAGAAATTGGCTTACACAATTATGGGGACTGGCAAATCTGAAACTTGTAGAGCAGGCCAGAAGAAGAAGGCTGGACACTCAGGCAGGATTTTTGTCTTGAGGTAGAATTCTTTCTTTTCAGGGAAACCTTGGTTTTCAATATCAAGGCCTTTGACTGCTTAGATGAGGCCTACACACATAATCAAGGCTAATATCCTTAAAGTCAAGTGATTGTAAATGTTAATTACATCTACAAAATACCTGAGTTTTTTTTTCTCACTCATGAGAAAACCAAGACTCAGAAAAGTTAAGCAACCCAAGTAAATCATCTAGGAATTGACAGACGCCAGATTACAGTTCCGGCTCTGCCTCCGAGGTTAGGGTTTCCCCAACTCCACTGTAACACCTCTCCCTTGAGTATTTTCAGTAGGGCTCACAGCTCTTAGTGTTTAACAGGAAAATTATTTCCCCAACCATGACTTTTATTTTAAATCTTTTATGATTATTTAACTAGCATAAATGCTTTGTTCTTGATTGAAAACATCATCTTCTTAGCATATGTCATTTAATCTTCCATTTATTCACTTTTCCTGAAGCATGTAATTTCAAAGATGCCTACAGAGCCTGGTAATATTTGTTGCATGGGGAAGTACCTTGGTGCAATGATAGCCTCCAAGTATACTACCAGGGCGGCTCTCCCAGGGGTCTGAAAAGACCCCTGTGTCTCATGGAACAGAAAGACTCATAGACAAAACTAAGTTGTTCCAGTCAAAGTTAACTAAATCATTTTAAAACCATGTGAAACCAGAGAAAAGAGATGGATTAGGTTAACACACTTAGAGAAGGTTACAAGTAGGAATACTACACTACCATATTTTCTATTAATTCCTTCTGTTTTTGGAATGTCTTAAAGATCATTTATTTGAAGTTTCATGTATATTGTGAGTTTATTGATGTTTTACATGCTACTTCTGTACTCGTTAGCACATCCTAGCTATTCTTAGCAATTCTTTATTGCAGTCCCTTAAGCTCCTATCCTGTGAGCTTCTTCAACTACATATTTTAAAATAATAGTTTACTTACTGTCTATGATTTAGAAAGTTTCACTATTTTCTTGCATTTTATAGGATGATTCAATATTCTTAAGCAATTTTCACATTACAATATTAGAAAAAATAATCACAACTTTTGTATACCTTTCAAAGATCAATCTTTATAAAAGTTGCTATAAGAGTAGAGCTTTAATGTTCTCACCATAACCACACTATCAAAACGGTAACTATGTCAGGTGAAGGCTATGTAACTAATCTTGTGAATATGATGACATGGTCTCTGAGTTTGAGTAGCTCAAGCAGAGGGAAAGGAGAAATTATAATAAGTAGTTATTACCAGAATAAAAACGTCACAAAATAATAGAAGAAATGTTCTCTAGGAAAATAGCAAAAACCTTGTAAGAGGAGCCATTAAGGTTTGATTTGATGAACACAAGTTTGCAGGATGGTTAGCTGAGGAGAAACACAAACAAACCACGCAGAAAAGATGTGGAGAAATGAAAGAACATAGCATGGGACAAATTTGGCATCGCTGGGGTGCAGACTTTCTTTGGATAGGAATATGAATAGAATTGTAAGGTAACTTGTGTCCATAATATAAAAGGCCTCATCGGACTCTGTTATGAGTTTTGGACTTTATTTTTAGACAGCAAAGGATTATGAAAGAAGTTCAAACATGATTGTGACATAATCAGATTTGTCCTCCCAGATGCCATCCAATGTGGGTCAGGCCGCTCAGGTTCTGATCTCATTTTCCACCATGAGTAACCATTGTTTCCTGCCAGCCTGGACAGCTCTGTCCAACAAGCATCCTTGAAGTACTGATATCTTGTTATAATGCCCAGTCAACTCTCCTCTCTTCCAAACATACACAGAAAAGAGCACTTTGTGTTTGTTGATTATATTATGGGCTGAAGTTTCCCCTTGTGTTTTTCTGCATGTACATATCTCAAGTATCCTTTTACATGCCCCGCATTCTATCCTTTCCATAAAGTGCTCTTGAATTTTAAAAAAAAATTGTAAAGCATCAGCTTAGATCCAGTTCAACTTCCGCATTCTATTCTATACTTATTTTCATAACAATTTTGAAAGTTTTAGTATTATTTAGTTCTTAATTGTATATTCTTATGCAGAGTGCTTTTATAGTTTCATTTGTGTCTTATTACCATTAATTTTTTATAATGATATGCCTTTAGCATATTTATTTACTTTTCAGTGCAGAACTCTGAGAAGTAATTACTAACTTTCTAGGCAGCTCAAAATGTCATTATTAATCATCAAAATTGAAGCTATATGTATTTGTAAGTCATTCTAGGAGTTTAGATATATGACCAAGAATATAGAACAATGATTGACTTTAATTATTCTTGCCGCAATTGTTGCAGATATGGCTTGGAACAGAGAACAAAACAGAGTTTTAGAGTTCTGGTAACAGGTGAAATTGATTGAACTCCAAACTGAAGGCATGGCTGTTCATTTCTGAAAAGGCTCTCTATTTAATCTCCTGCCTGAACACATTAAAAGTCTTTTGCTGTGAATGACATGTATTCAGGTGTCACTCAGAGTTGGGAAACACCTCTTTTAACTGGTGCCTGGGATCCTCTGGGGCTTCTGGACTGAACAAAAGGGTTCTTTCCAAACACGAAGGCTCGAATGTCTGTTGTTACCTCTGGTCCCCTCAGGAAGCAACTACTGTCCTGCCAATAATTTTTTTTAAACAAAAACCTTTCAACCTTGTTACTAAAATGGCAAGAGTTATATAGAATTTATTATGCTTAAAACTTCATTTTGCAATGACTATATTTACTAGTGCAATGTGCCAAATCAATTTTGATTTTAAACTTTGAACAAAGAAAAGAATTATTTAGACATGTAAAATTCAAATATAAATTTATTCAATATTCATTCAATGGGTTTAAGGACATGTCATGATTCCAGGCAATATATATAAATAAGTTTTAAAGAATTGTGTGCAGTAGTTTTTATAATTGAATCAAGAAAAAGAACAGCCAATAATATTAGACTTTTCAAAATTTGAAGTGTAGAAAAAACACTTAGAGAAAAAATTTTTAAAGAACTTATCAAACTTCATAAGAAAAAAGACTGATAAATTTATCTACAAAATCATCTTAAGTGTCTCAGTTTCAATTCCCAGTCAGGGTACATGCCTGGGTTGCAGGCCATGACCCCCAGCAACTGCACATTGATGTTTCTCTCTCTCTCTCTATCTCCCTCCCCTCCCTCTCTAAAAATAAATAAATAAAATCTTTAAAAAATCATCTTAAACTTCTGTACAACAAAAAAGTCATAAGAAAATTAATAAAAAATAAAAAATATTTACAACATAACAAGCTGAGAAAAAATGGTTCTTAACATACAAAGGAGACTTAAAATTCAATAAAAGGACAAATAATCCACTAAAAATGGACAAAGTTTATGAAGAAACACTATACAGAAAGAATGGTGTCAAATAGTATACAATGCTTACTTTGCATCTTATTGTAATAATAGCTGTGGGACCTCAGTATAAAGATAAGTCACTAAACCACGACCTTTAGTTCAACTGGAAAATTCAGCTGACAGTATAGTACCTACCCACAGGGCAACTGTGAGGATTAAATGATTTAATGCATGTAAAGCACTGGAGTTCTTGGCACATTACAAGAAGTATACAAGAGCACCAAGCCTTTGCTGGTACTGAGATTCTATCAGAATGTCGTCATTACTATGAACAACCTGAAGCATAAACAATGCTATATTGATTTTGTACTTTTGTGATTATTAGTAAAATGTAAAATTGAGCATTTTCCTCTTTGTTTTCTTTTTTCTTTCTTTTCTTTTCTGGGTATTATCTCTTCTCAATGATCAGTTTAAATCCTTTGCTCATTTTGTGAAATTTGTTTTGTGTTTTCATACTGAATGTTAGGAACTTCATGTACATGAAGCTTCATGTCATGTTCTGAATGACAATCCTTTGTAGTAAACATAGAAGGATTTTTCTTTAATTGTTACTTATCTTCTTATGTTCAATCTTTCTTTTTTTGTTGCAGTTTAAAATTTTTATGTACTTAAGTCTATCAAGCTTTTCCTTCATGGTTTTTGATTTATGTAATATATTTTACATTTTCTTCTAATATTTACATAGTTTTTGTTCTTATACGTAGATATTTAACATCCAAGAAATTCTTTGGTGTATATGAAGTAATGGAGGGTTTTCCTGTTTGTTTGTTTGTTTGTTTGTTTGTTTCCCCAAGTGGGTGGGCATCTCCACATGAATAATTTGGAATTTGATTATTCTCCAGTCTTGCGCACTTGTATGCTCATTACCCCAAATTTACCCTCTTGCCCAGATAATGTCTTTTTTTTTAAGGGGGAGTTGGGGAACAGAATAGATAATCTCTTTCTGGGCTTTAGGTTTTGGCCTGCATATGGAACTTGACCATGGGGAGTGATGGAGAAAGACATGTGCATCGTGCTGAGCACCACTGAAAAGCAGCTTGAGAAGGGAGGGTGGTAGTTCAGCTGCTAAGTGTGTCATGAAGGTCACTCTTTTACCATGGCTGCTAAAACAAAATGCCATAGATTAGAAGGTTTAGACAACAGAAATTCATTTCTCATAGTTTTGGTAGTTGGTTAAGTCCAAGACCAAGGTGCCAGCCAATTCGGGTGCCTGGTGAGAACTCTCTTCCTTGCTTGCAGATGGCTACCTTCTTGCTGTGTGTGCTCACCTGACCTCTTCCTTGTACACACTGGAAGAAAGAGAAGCTTTCTGGTGTCTCTCCTTATAAGAGCATTAATCCCATCATCCAGGGCCCACCAGCATGACCTCACCTAATTATCTCTGTAGGCCCCATCTCTGTATATTATCACATTGGGTGCTAGGGCTTCAACATATGAATTTTGAGGAGACAAACATTTGGTCTATAACAGCCACTATTACAGGGCACTAGGTTACCCATTGATCATGCTTTCTGTCCTAAACAACCTTTAGGGCTAAGTTTCAAAGGCAAGAATCAAAGTCCTTTTGACGCTTGTACAGACTGGAGATGCTATCATCACCTGCCACTCTGAGACTAGCCCGTAAGAAAGCAAAAGCTGTGACACTTCAGTGTGCTCACAGCAGTTGGTCCAGTGTAGGCCATACCATCCCATTGGGTTTGGCCATACTACCTGGCTCCACTTTCCGGCAGAAATGGAATGCGATGCCCATTGTGGCTGGGATAGAAAGGAGCATTGTAGCCACTGTCATTCAGTTACCAACTGGATCCCCCCTCAAAGTCTATTCCTCTGGCATGTGCTGTATATACCACACTCTGAGGATAACAATAGGGCCCTCATATATATGGTCCTGGGCACTGCCACCCTGGCCTTGGCCTTCACCTTGGGCTTGGGGTCCCACATGGGAGGTGGGACTATAAAGACATCGCACTTTTAAAGCACTTCACCCATCGGTAAAAACAAAACAAAACAAAATAATTTAGTACTTAGATTAATTAAGAAATTAAAATAATTATAAAATGTTATTATTAGTGTATGATGTTGCCAAAGAAAAGCATCAGATATGCATTAATGAAGGGTGTAAAAAGGTGTGAGAAACAACAAAAAATAATAATGCATTATAGTTCACGTTAGTACTCTTCTGTGCAAATGCATAAAATTTTATTTATATTTAGCATTTGTTTCTAAGTCTAAACTCTTAGTCTAGAATATGGTAGATATTTGGTGTAATGAAATACCCCATTTCCCCTTTGCATTTTGTCCTGAGCTCTTCTTCCTCCTATAAAACAGCAGTAGCACAATAAAACACACAGGCCCACTGTATGCCCTGCATGTGCAGTGAAAGGTTCTGCAACTTAAATGATTAAGCTGTATTCCATGAAGAGCAGCTAGTGTTTCTTTGACTAAAGTTCATGTTAGTTAACATTTGGACTTGAAGAAATTACTATTCATTCATCTTTTATTCAGTCAGTATTTATTGAGCATCTACTTTGTGTCATTGTACCATGGTAGACAGCACAAAGCAGTGGACAAGAAAAATGATTCATGCCTTGTTGAAGGTTACAATCAGTTGAGTGAAGTTTTCAGCTAAATGGGAAAGAAAAAACAATATATTAAGACATGGATTTGATGAAGAACAAAGATTATGCATGTGATCTAATTTGAAATAAGTTTGAACAGGAAGCTTAAACTGTTATGAGGTTAGAGGAATTCTGAAAAGGACATGGAAATCTTCAGATATGGAGATGGCAAATAGAGTATCTCAGAAACATAAATATCAAACTATTATTTGATTTTAATTTGGAAGCCAAACTATTCTGTGGAATCCTTAACAGATTAAAAGAAGTATAGAAAACATTGTCTTTGAAAGTTTTTTTCCTTAGAAAATGCACATGACACTATTAATATTTTAATTTCATACATTCAATAGTTATTTAAACAAATCTCAGATAAATGTTTCTAAAATCTTCTTTAATTGTATTTTTTTCCATTACCATTTAGTCCCCTTATATCCCACCCGCCCTTACAATCACACACTGATGTCTATGAGTCCTTTTTCCTTTTTGCTCAGTTCCTCCACCTCCTCTACCCTCCACTTCCTTAGCTGTCATCCTGCTCTCTATCTATGAGTCTGTCTCTATTTTGCTTGTTAGTTCAGATTGTTCTTAGATTCCACATGTAAGTGAAATCATAAGGTATTTGTCGTTCTCTGACTGGCTTATTTCACTTAGCATAATGTTCTCCAGGTCCATCAATACTCTTGCAAAGGGTAAAACTTTCTAATATTTTTACAGCCAAGTAATATTACATCGTGTAAATGTCACATAGTTGTTTTATCCTCTCATATACTGATGGACACTTGGGCTGCTTCCATATCTTGGCTATTGTAAATAATGCTGCAATGAATATAGGGTGTTAATGTTCTTTCAAATTAGAGTTTTGGGATCCTTCAGATATGTTCCCAGAAGTAAGACTGCTGCATCAAAATACAGAAATCTTAATTATCTAAAAAGACCTTGCAGATAATTTGACAGCTGTTCTGGTGCTCAGACACTGATGTGTGAGATGAATTGAAGAGAGGATAGGCTGGAGTCAGAGGTACTATTTGGGAAGAAAATGTAAAAGTTTTGGCAATTTCTTTTTTTTTAAGATTTTATTTATTTATTTTTAGAAAGGGGAAGGGAGGGAGAAAGGAAGAGAAACAATGTGTGGTTGCCTCTTCTGTGCCCCCGTACTTGGGACCTAGACTGGGAATTGAACCAGCAATACTTTGTTTGGTTCAAAAGCCAACACTCAATCCACTGAGCCACACTAGCCAGGGCAATTTTGAAGATCTCTTGAAGTTTAAGTTAATAGTTTTGATTTATGTTGTATAAATATGTAATTTGTCTCTTTATATTTTAATATTAAATCAAAATCAAAATATGTAAGCACTTCAAAAATTTTATGAGTTGTAGGTACTTTTGTTAACTCCAACTAATTTTTAATAGACTGCTTCTAATAGGTAATACCTATAGTTTATAATGTATGAGACATTAGTAACAGTGACTTGTGCCAGTCAGTAAAAAGTCACTGAGGAAAAACCAGCATTGCCCTTCTTCCTTTCTTCCCTCCCTCCCTCCTTGTTTTAAATGCTTTTCCTAATGACATATAACCCACAGAATAAAATAAGTATCCGTGAACCCAATCTGATGTAAATAAATAATGGAAGAAATAAATAAATCAGGGAGAAAGGACAGCTATTGCTTAAGTAGAATTCCAGTGAATAAATATAGAAGGAATGATGGAAATAGAAAATCAATATGAGGCAACAATCCCAGTAATATTTATTGTAGGCAAAAAGCCACTGACAGAGGCTAAAATTAGTGGATAAAAGTATAAGAAAGATGATGATCATACTGTCAATGCATCTTCCCATAAGATATTTATTCATTACAAAGACAAAATAATAATTTTGGAGGAACCTAGCAGACAGCACCTCAATCACATGCCATCAGAGTTAATATCACTGGTGCTTCGAACTGAATTTTGTCCCACCCAAATTCATATGTTGAATCCTAACCCCAAAGTGACTGTATTGGAGATAGTGTCCTTACTAAAGTAATTAAGATTGAATGAGGTTATAAGGGCCTTGACCTGAGAGAATTAGCGCTAAGAAGAGACAACAGAGTTTACTGTCTACCATGTGAGGACACAGAAGGTAGGCAGTCATCTCGAAGCTAAAGCCGAAGAGAGTTCGCACCAGGAACCAACCCTGCCAGACCTCTATCTGGGACTTCTAACCTCCAGACTTATAGAAACATAAATTTCTGCTGTTTAAGATACCTAGTCTATGGTATTTTGTTAGGGTAGACTGATCTGACTACAGATCTGGTAATAAGAGAAATTGGCATCATGTACCTCCTGACATCACGCATGGAGACAGGCACATCACTTCAATGGGATTCTTGCCAGAAATGCATAAGCTCAGTCAAATCTTGAGAAAACCTCAGACATATTCAACTGAGGAACATTCTCTAAAATAAATGGCCAATAAACTTCAAAAGTGTCAAGGTCTTGAAAGACAAAGGTGTCCTTTGTCTAATGTAAGTGTGAGAGCACAAAGAAAAATCTAAGAACATTTTCAAGGTTGGGTAGAGTTTGGCCAAAGAAACAGGATGTAGCATGGAGATAAGCTGATGAAAGTAGCTTTGAATTAGGTGTCATTGAGGCACTAAAACACTTGTTGAACTGATCTAATGACCCTTTTTGACCATTCATTAAGAACTCATTTATATTAGTTCCTGAAAATGCAGACAACTGTAATTGAACAACAATAAAATAATAATCATTTTTAAAAAAAGAACTCCTCAAGGAGTCAACGGTCCACTTGCCTTCCCACAATTGTTCATTCCCTGGACACCTAGCTTTTCCCTACCGCGTCCTACTAAAACTATTCTCTATGGTTACAACGAGCTATGTCGGTCTGAGAGCTCCATTGATTATTCATCTCTTTTCATCCCTTTGGTTCTTCCAGTGCTTTGATGGTCATGATCTAACCACCCTTGACAGTCTCTACCTGTATTTTTTCACATTGCTGCAACCCGAGTTCTCCTTATGCTGTTCAATTTTTTTTTCTACAAAATGAGCTCTCCCTTCCTTTCACCCAGCTTGCCTATTTCAGCTAGTAACATTCTCTCTCAATTGCTTGGATTTAGGAGTATTTTTAAAAACCACTTTGTAAATGTGTAATCCCTTATAGGAAAAAGCCTCTGCAACCCTTTAGTTCACCTCTCCTCCTGGTTCTCCCCATGTATTGCTTGCATTTTTCTGATGGTGTCTTTATCCAGTGGGTCTCTAGCCTCTGCCTGAACACCTTCAATGACAGGAATATTAATGCCTTCATGCCCTATTTTTCCTCCATATTGCCACATCCTGTTAAATCTTTCTTAAAATTGTCTTTCATTTATTTATAAGTCCTACTTCTACATTTTCACCATAGTCTATTGAGATGCCCGCTCTAGGCCCTTACCATGTGATAACTAAATTAGTATGATCTGGCTGTCTGACTGGGTCTCCCCAGTTTATCTCACAGATTTGATTGGATCAGACTCGTAATCCTTAAAAAATTATTTTATTTTACATATTTTAAAATACTGCCATTGGCTTATTACTCTTTTATTTACAAAGTTTAAATGGTATCCTATAGTCTACTTGATCAATATAAACTCTTCTGGTTTCAAGACTCTATGGATGACCCTAGTGTAGCTCAATGGTTTGGGTGTCTTCCCCACAAACTGAAAGGTCACTGGTTAGATTCCTGGTCAGGGCACATGCCTAGGTTGTGGGCCAGGCCCCTGGCTGGGGCATGCAAGAGGCAACCAATCAGTATTTCTCTCTCTCTCCTTTTCTTTACCTTCCTTGCTCTCTAAAAATAAATAAATAAAATCTTAAAAAAGTTTTTTAAAGACCCTTTGGACCGCATTTCTCATTAGTATCAGAACACACCTTCTCTTCTGTGGTGCGTGTATAAGAAAGGTGTGTTAAGGTGTTGCTATTACTGTCTTGTTGGTAATTCACTACACATGGACATCTTGTTGTGCTCATATCTCTGTTTTTTTTTTGGTTTTGTTTGTTTTTTTTTTGTTTATTTTTAGAGAGAGGGGAAGGGAAGGAGAAAGAGAGGAAGAGAAACATCATGTGTGGTTGTCTCTCACATGGCCCCCACTAGGGACCTGTCCTGCAACCCAGGCCTGTGCCCTGACTGGGAATCAAACTGATGACCCTTTGGTTCTCTGCCCACACTCAATTCACTGAGCTACACCAGCCAGGGTCATAACTCTGTTTTTACCTTGTTGTCAAAGTCATAGTGGAAAGAAGTCATTTAAATAGTCATTCTGAACCCTGGCTGGTGTGGCTCAGTAGATTGATTTCTGGTCTGTGAACTAAAAGGTTGCTGGTTTGATTCCCCATCAGTGCACATGCCTGGATTGTAGGTTAAGAGGCAAGAGACAAGAGGCAACTGGTCAATGTTTCTCTCACAAATCCATGTTTCTCTCCCTCTTTCTCCCTCCTTTCCTCCCTCTCTGAAAATAAATAAATAAAATATTTAAAAAATAGTCATTTTGAGAGATATGTATATTAAAAAATGAGTTTAACAATAATTTTTCTATCAGAAATGGTTTTTCCCTTTGCATTTCTACAAAAATTGGAGGCATGACTTGGGATCATAAAATTAATACAAATGTCACCAGTTTCTCTTGTTCAGGAAGCTTTTCTTGATGGAATTTACTGTGAAATAAGTGTTCTCAGATCAGATCATATTAATGAGAGATAAACTGTATACTTACTTAGGTAAACTATCATAGAAACATAAGCTGTGTGTTTTTGCTTAAAAAGCACTGATTTCACCACATAGGTATTTTCTAATAAGGAAAATTAGGGATCTAGATGTTGGGGCTTTGTACTCTCTCATTTTCTGTAGCTTTTTTGGTGGGGTAGGTGAATCTAAGCATATGTACATTGCAGAAGTTGGTGAAATAGTTCTCATGTTATTATAAATTATAGTTAACTTCATATTTTCCTTTTTATTGAATTTATTGGGGTGACACCGTTTAACAAAATTAACTTCATATTTTTAATTGCTATAGGTTTTTTGGAATAAAAATTAAAAATCCAGAGCTTTATTAATTTTTTGTTTCAGGGTATCAAGAACCATCAGAATTTGACAAATAAGCATATGGAGGAACAGGAAAAAAAATTAGAAACTGAAAGTGAAGGCAAGAATTTCAGTCAACAGGTATGATAAAAGAATGGTGGTATTGATAAATAATAAATAAAAGAGGAGGGGTAGTAAATGGTGAATTATTCTAGATTAAAATAACTAATAAAATAATTTTTAGCAATTCAGTTGTATAACATTTTCCCCTCAAAAACAGACAAACAAAAAACACACACACACACAGAAAGAATGAGGTTCTAATGAATGACTCTCCAAAACTGCTTATCAAGTTCAGTCCTGCACAGTTAGGAAAAAAACGCTCCTCTTACAAACTTGGCTCAAGCCTTTGGCTCAAGACAGGCATGACTTAATAGCTGTAATTTGCATTTGAATGCAATTAACTGGGCCAGTACTTGGGGTAATAAAGCTGTGAGCAATACACATATGCTACAAACTCAGGGCAAGAAGGTCTTTATTCTTGGAATTTCCCTTAGGTTTGGAACTCAGGTCTAAGACCTTATGCGCAATTTTTTATTTCATACTCTGATTTTAAGTATGAAAAATGAAATTTAACTTTTATTTAATTGTTTATTCTTAATAAAGAGGAGTTATAGCTACTTGACATTTTTCTCTTAGAAGAATTTCATTGTTTCTGTAAAGGCAACTTACATTATTTTAAAATTTTCAAGCAATATAAAAAGTTACAAAGAAGGAAAAGTGAAAATTTTTCAAACACTAAGTTTCCACCCAGAAATAACTCTCACCTATGTTCAAAATAACCATGAATGAGAACATGTGAAGAAAATGTATATATAGTTAAAAGGTTTTCTCTAGCAATGTTCTCAGTCATTAAAAAAATCTGCAAGAGTTAACAAACTGCTTCTATCATAAAGTAAACAACTACTGTAAGTATTTAAGCTTGCTTGCCTTCTGTTATTTTTCAGTGATATTCTTCATACACAAACACTTGCAGTGTAGGCTGAGATTTTCTAAAAACCAAAACCAAAATATTTTGTGAAATTAACAGTGAGGAACAAAGAGGACTCTTTGAGAACAGGGAGTCACGACGCACAGATTTCAATTTAGCTGTGCCACTGACTGCGGGGTAAATACCTGCGCACGCGCGCAGGCGCGCCGAGGGGATCAGCTGATGGTGGCCACTCTGTTTCCTTATCTGTAAAATGACAAGGATGGGCTAGAATTACAAAACACCTCCCGTCTCCAGAATTTAGGAACATTGCTTACGTGTGCTGGTTTACAGACTCTCAGGTGCTCTGGTTTCCTTCCTGCTGGAAGGCCACATTTTACAGACACTTTGGTCCAGAAACGGTCTCTCTGAGAGCAATCACCAGTGGGCAGCAGATCATTTACAATGAAAGTTTGCTTTGTGCTGAACTCTAAGCATAGCAGGCCCTTCTGGGAATCACTGATTTTGTCAACAAATAAGTACTGACTGCACTCCTGTGTTTTCCACAAATTCTGCTTTTCAGGAATTTATAATCTAGTTGAGTTAAAAAGTGATAATTACAACTATAACAAAGACATAAATGAAATGCAACAGAGATTTGGCAGAAGAAAAAAATGACACATCTGAAATCAGGAAAAGTTTCAAGAAAAAGGTAATTTTTGAGTTGGGCATAAAATAGAGAAATGATTGTAACAAACAGAGGTTATTGGAAAGGGTTCTGTTTCTTCATATGTAAAAGGATAATAGTAATTGTATCCACCTTTTAGAGTCATTGAGAGAACGAGTGCATTGAAATAATGCATGTTAATTAGCATAGTGCACTGGCATGGTAGAAGAACTCTAAACATACTTTCCATTGTTATTAATGAGGGGAAATGTATAAAACACACAAAAAATCACTGAAGGAAAATTGATATTTCTGATGAAGGTATTAAAGGTATTAAAGTTTAGTTTCCTAATGATTTTTCTTCAAAAAGATTTCTGAGAAGATGTTTGTCTAGGCATGCTCTTCCAGAGCCACTTGTTTGCATATGGAGTTATAGTCAGAACTTTTTCTTTTAATCTTTTTTGCTAGCAGCAAAAAGGAAGAGTTAAATAACTTTTAATGACTGATTAGAATGTGGAGAGCAGTAAAAGCACAGGGTAGATGGCCTAGAGGGAAAAACTGGGGAGGTAGCTTCTTTTTTGGCTGCCTGTGTAGGGTGTGCTTGAATGTATCTTTTTTTTTCAAATGTACCTTAGACAGGTGCAACTATGGCATGAGTAACTGTTTTCTTTTAAAACACTTTGTATTTACAAAGATGTTTATAATAACATCAGCTCATTTTATTGTGCACTTATTGTGAGTTAGTGCTGTGATTAACTTTTGATAAGCAAAGTTCTTTCAATCTCAAAACAACTGTATAAGATAGAAAATACTTAACTTACATGTAAGAACTGAGATTTAGTTCTCATAACTTGCCCAGAATCACATAGTCATTCAGCTAATATTTAATGATGCATACTGTGTGTCAGATACTGTTGTGGAATCTACAGATACATTAGTGAAAAAAAAAACAAAAAAGATCCCTTTAATCTTGGAACTCACATTCAAGTGTAGGAAGGCAAACAATAAACAAAATACAAGAGGATATCACCTAGTGATAGGGCTACGAAGAATTAAAATAGTGACGGAATAGCAAGTAACTGGGACTGTAGTGGGTGTGTTGTCAGTAGTCACCCAATGCTCTGTGCTTAGAGGGCCTTACTCTTGGTTTAATACTCTGCTACCATTGTCTTGAAATCCTCAACATTTTTATTTCTAGCTTTGTGTTTTGTAAGGCAGGTCTGATAAAACACTGGAGCCTGTGGGTGAGCAGAGGACACATTTGTGATACGCATGTCCTCTGTTCTTAGTCACACTATTCTCATAGAGCTTTCTCGATGTCCTCTGAGAACAGAATTCAAGGTTGACCCACAATGTGTAAGAGTTAAGTGAGATTCAAAAACAGTGCAGGCCCTCGGTAAATGTGTCATGTCTACAACTGACCAAGCAGGGATGTTGACAACTTGAGAAGCCATGTTTCCCTCAAAACAGGCATTTTAAGAAACACAGTGAACAAAGAAGTCTATCTTATTCTTTCTTACTCATTAATTACTTCTCTATAGCTGCCAACTACTAACTGAAAACGATGACGCAAAAAAAAAAAAAAAAGACAAGGAAAGGTAGTTCCTCTTCCTTTCAGCTCTTCCTGATGCACTGGTGAGCCAAAGGTTGAAAGTGTTAGTTGAATGGAGGTGTATCAACAAGTGAAATAAAAACAACTGAGTTACTTTTGTACAATGTTTCTATGGTTCAGTTAAAAATGAAATTCCTATGTGTTTATGAACTATGTAATAGGAATTATATAGTTTTGATAATTGCACATATGAATTAAATGCTCTTCCATATATCTTAAAACTGACGTTGCACAATATAAAGATGAATGGTAAAATCATGCTAATAATTATAATTTTAATTTTTCTTTATGAGAAATTACATTAAATAGTAAATTAAGAAAACACTGTGACAAGTTGAGCAAGAGAGCTCAGAAGAAAAAATAAAAGCTTTATAGGTCACTATCTTTAACAGCATTTAAATACTGCTTTTCTAACAAGCCAGTGCATTTTTAATTTTTCACTGGACCATGCAAATCATGTGGGGTTGCTAATTTAGATTGAATAGGAGAGGTCTCTCCAAGGAGACAGCATTTAAGCTGATACCTAACACATCAAAAGGAGCTAACCAGGTAGAGGAATAGCTAGTTCAAATGTCCTGAGACAGAAAATAACTTTATGTTTAAGGAATAGAAAGGAGGGCAGTTTCACCAAAAAGAGTGATTAAAATTTAGAGTGGCAAAAGATAAGATTAGAACTTGGAGAAGCCAGAATGCGAAGGGCCTTAAAGTCTAGAAGAGTTTATTCTATTTCTGTTAGGTAGCATTTAGGAGGTTTCAGACAGGAGAATGACATAAATGAATTATGTTTTAAAGGATCACCCTGACTCAGTGTACAGGTAAGAGTGGACTCAGGGAGATCATCCTGAATGGTCTATACTGGAAGAATTCCTCCCCTGCCAGATGGGATTCATCATACTCTTGTCATAAATTCTAATACTGCAATCATAGATTTTCAAACTTTTCTCCGTGAACTAGACTGTAAGTACCTTGTAGAAACCGACAGTCTTAATCCTCTTCATATCTAGTGTCCAGCACTGTCTGCATAATAACACTCATTTATTACATATTTATTGCAGGAATAATTGGAATAGGATTTAAACCACTTTTGTGGTAAGAGCTCTTTTCTGGGAGTTTCCTTCAACTTAAAATCATTATTAGATGAGCCCTGGCTGGTGTGGCTCAGTTGGGCATTTTCCCTTAAAGCGAAAGGTCACCAGTTTGATTCCCAGTCAGGTCCTATGCTTTGGTTGTGGGGTTTCAGCACATAAGAAAGGTAACCAAACCATGTTTCTCGCTCACATCGATATTTCTCTCCCTCGCTTTCTCCCTCCCTTCCCCTCTCTCTCAAACCCCCTCTCCCTCAATCTCTAAAAAGCAATGAGAAAAAAATGTCCTTGGGTGAGGATAAGAAAAGATAATTAGATGAGTAATAAGGAAAGGGATTATAGCAGCTATAAAGGAATTTTAAGTAAATACAAAATAGATCATTAATTTACAAATTTTGAGATTTGGAAGAAAATTACTGACTCTGTCATCAATGAGAATCTGAATTTTTACCCTGACCCCTTGTGCAACCTGTACTCAAAGACACAGTTATACTGGTGCTAGCACTTTGGTCAGAAGTTTCAGCCTGGTGCTTGGGGCTGAGGTTGGCCCAAGACATATTTTGATTGTTTTGCATGGTATGTAAGTGTAGCACTGAATTCGTCGTTGATGTTTAAAAAACTGAGTTTTCACGTAAAGGTCTGCTTTGTCTCTGATTCTTGAGAAGGAGCAAACATACAAGCAAAGAAAAAGCTTGGTGGCAGAGGGCCTGCATTCCAGCAGTCCAGAGCTGGGGATGGCCCCTGCCTTTGGAAGGGCCTGTGTTCCCTGTTCTGCAACTGTCCTTGTCCTGCCCACTCCACTCACTCAAGTCACCTGCCTGGCTTCTGGTGGCATTTGTACTTAACAGCTCCTACTGACACATTTATGTACTAATGCTACTTTAAATGAAACTTTTTTTTAAAATAAAAGGTCCTAATTATACACACCTCTTTAGTTTTCTTGCTAAATGTGCTTGGCTTTATTTGCCTCTGTCATAGCTTTTATCATTCCAAGAAGCAAAGTGTCCAGTCCAGAGCCATCCAGATGGGGTGGACTGTGAGGACAGAAGGAACCAGAGCTCAGATTGGTTGACAGACAAATACTGAGAGGAGGAGATGCTCTCCAGAAAGACAGCCAGAGGAGAGCTTTGCTACCGATAATGTTCTACGAAAGGATATTCACCATCACTGGTCTCTTTACTTCCCGGTTGTGTACATGTTAAGACTCAGAGGTATCAAGGTCAAGAGACAGAGTAAGGTTAAACCTATCTATAATTAAACATCCCATAGTCATTCCCTAAGATCATTAAACATTTCCTGTTTGTCCCAAAGTGTGCTGCCTCCTTCTACCCTTGCTGCTGTATCTCTGCTGGGTAGGATATTAGGCATGGGATTTTCTATTGTAGGTACTTGGGGCCGTGCCTTTATTTAGATGGTGACATTTAATCTATTCTACTGTTTCATGCGTCCCTACATGTTTATTCAGGGAAATTGTATGGGCATTCCACAAAAGATACTCTGTGGTAAAGCTAATAAAGGCTGTTTCCACAGCGTTATCTCGAGGCATGTGGAAGCACAATAGCCACAAGCAGAAACCACAATGGGTCAATGTTGATGGAATCCCGGGGTTGAGAGGTTTTTGAAGGCCAGAAGGCAAGGAAAGTCAGTTTGGAAGGATTTACTATACAGCAGGTCTCGGTGGATATTCAGTTCTGGGAACACTTGGCAGTACCAGGGTACAGTTCATTTACCAGTGCACAAATGATTTAACAGAAACGCATTCAAGAGTCTTAAGGGTAAATCATTCCCATATCCCACGCGAGCTGGTCAAGGGGCGATGGGCTGCAGAACAGAGACAGCGGCCAAAGCCGGGAGCCAGTTCAACCGGAGTGGCTGATTCTCGAGAGGGCTGGCGTTCACCCGGGGGGCTGGGGAAGGGGGTCAAAGTCCAGGCCCGAGAGAGGACAATAAAGCTAAGAGTGGAAACAAAGCCAAATCCGAGCGGCAGCTGGCCGATTCTTGGCGCTGCGTTGGTGCACACGCTTTGATTTTAGAAGAGACTCAGGCGACCGGGAGAGCGTCCGCTGCAGCGTTGTACCCGGAGAGCCTGGGAGGGCGCGCAGGCCGGCGGCCCTCCCCCGCGCGCCTCCCTGCCCGGCAGCGCCAGGCAGCGCCCCGCCGCGGGCAGGGGAGGCCGCCGGCCGCGGACAGGCGAGGGGGGCCGGGCCCGCGGCCGCGGCTGACGCAGTGCGGGGCCCGCAGCCCCGAGAGCCGTGGAGGACGTGGAGTCTCAGGCCGGCCTCGGGCGGGCGGAGTCCCGGGCAAAGAGGGCAGGGCACAGGGACACCGCCGTCTGGAGGCCGCGGGCAGCCTGCGGGCTCCTCCGCCGCCGCGCTCGCCAGTCAAGCGCGCCCGTCCCCGCCCCAGATCCCGGAGGGGGCGGGGGTGAGAGGGGGAAAAAGGGGCGGCGCCCGCCGGCGGGAGTCACCTCCTCCCCAGCGCCAGCCTCGGCGCCGCCGCCACCTTTCCATTCAGTCGCCTAACATGGCTGGAGCGCCGCGGAGGTGAGCCGGCCGCCCCCTGCCGCAGTAGCCTCCCGCGCCCCAGCGCCGCGACTCCGGCGGCGCCTCAGCTCTGCGGTGCGGAGGCCCAGGGGCTCGGCTGTCGTCCGCCACCAGGATGTGGGGCGCCCCGGACGAGAGCTCGGTGCGGGTGGCTGTCAGGTGAGGACGGACGCGGCGGTGGGCGGACGGCGGGCGCGGCGGGGACCCGCTCTGGCCCGGGGCGCCGGCCGCCGGGGCTAGGAGACCTGAGGGGCGGTCCGGCGGGCGGCGGCTGTGGAAACCGAGGCAGCGGGTGCCCGCTGGCCTGGCGCGCCGGACGGAGACCCCGGCAGTCCTCCCGCTGTCGGCGTTTGCAGGTGGCCAGCGGCTGCGCGGCGCCGGGTGCCCCAGGCGCCCCGACCCCTCCGGGTCCCGCACCCACCCGTGGCACAGTGGTCTCAGCTCGGGCTGCCTTGGGCGACTGCCGGTCCGCGTTTGCCTGGAGGAGCACCCCGGCTGCTGGACTGCGGTGCTGTTTTTAGGTAGAGAGTGTCATACGTGTACTAGCAACCCCGGCCTTTCGAGGCAGGAGACAAAGCATCAGCCTGACAGCGCTTCCGCCCGCAGGTTCTAGATACAGGTCTGTGCCATTGAGAGCCTCCTTAAGCATCACTGCGGAGAGGACAATGGCACCGGCGTGTGGGTGGAGGAGACACATCTGGCCTCAAAGGGGTTGGAATGGGAATTATATTGAAGACAAAGTCACTGGCGATGGTCCGTGGAAGGAAGGAAGCCCTTCAGCAAGTGGAAGGGTTAAAATGCGTGCAGGGTGGATCCAATATAAAATTACACGTGCCTGGGGGTGAATTTGGAAATACTGGATACCTCAGAATTGCATTTTGGTCAATGGCAGATACATGAGTATTGAATGTAGTTTAAATCGCTTTGATACATGTCAAGAAGCACAGCGCTGACAGTTGCTCATGGAAAATTGCAACATCATCCCTGAAATATTAATGAAGCATTCATGGTGGAATAAGTGCGTTGCTTTCACAGCTCGGATAGGCTACTACTGTGAATTCACTTCTCCTTATGTATACTTTAAGGATTAGAAAAATAATCTTTATCAAACATTTATTTTTTAAAATCCTCTACTCTTGTCTTTCTGGGAAGTTATTTTGCAAATCCTATGATGTCAGCATTTCTGTTATTTTAGTGACAAATCTCGGTTAGGCATAGAAATGGCAGTTTTAGATATACTTAGTATATTTATCACTTTAAAGAATACAAGTAATTTTAAAGATTTTTTGCATGCCCCGTACGGACCAGGAAATAACCACCTTTGGAAGTGACAGTTTTATGACTGTTTAGAATCACCTGTTATAAAGCCTTTGAAGTTTTAATACGGCCTCAGTTATTCTGGGGCTACTTATCTAATTGTTGGATTCGTTTGTTTCTCCTGTTTATTGCCACTGTGTCTCTTTTGGTCTTTTAATGCTTATAAATGATGGCAGATGAAGGGAAAGGAAATAGGAAGTCCAGTAAGGAGCAGCTTTGTTCATTAGCTGATCTGGTTAAGGAATGTGATGAAGGAACATAAAATGGTAATGGAAACAGAAAATTTGGCTGTGAGAGAAACCATTTTTAGAGATTTAAGATTTTTATCTGGCCCTGGCTGGTGTCGCTCAGGGGATTAAGCACTGGCCTAGGAACCAAAGGGTCCGCAGGTGTGATTCCCAGTCAGGGCACATGCCTGGGTTGTGGGCCAGGTTCCTTGGTGAGGGGCGAGTGAGAGGCAACCACACATTGACGTTTCTCTCCCTCCCTTCCCCTCTGTCTAAAAATAAATAAATAAAATGTTTAAAAATAAGATTTTTTTCTGTAAATACTCTCACAGGGGTGTCCGACCCACAGCTCCATGGGCTGCCTGCAGCACAAAATGGCTATGAATGCAATGCAGCCCAATATAAAATCGTAAATTTACTTAAAACCTATTTTTTTGCTCATAATTTTTCATCAATGTTTGTGTGTTTAATGTGTGGCCCAAGACAACTCTTCTTCCAATGTGGCCCAGAGACACCAAAAGGTTGGACACCCCTGGAATATCACAGGGCAATTTATTGGCCGTGCTGTTAAATCTGATGCTGCTTTGCAGGAGAGGAGAGCAGAGCCATGGGTCACCCTAAAGTGAGGTTGACAGGTAAATAACTTATGTTGGTTTTGACATGCATATGAGCACTACTTAAGTGAATGGGGTGGGTATGATTGTTGGGTAAAGGCTTTATAAAAATTTAACAATTTAGTAAGCCACATTGTGAAGATCTATGTTTTTCTTCACGAAATACATTGTCTGAGTAGATCCACTTTCTAAACTTATTTTACATAGGATGAAAATAGTTTATATAGGACTGTTATAAACATAGGACTTGATAAGTGCTTGGACATATATTTTTATTTACAACAAATATTTGTTAAGCATTTATCCTCATCTCCATTATCCAGATTTCTGAGTTAAAAAATAGCAATGATTGTTGGGTACATACCATGTACCAGGATCAGTGCTGTGTGTTAAGATGTTTTATGGCCTGTGAAATCTCATTTATTCCCCCATAGCAATCTTTGACTTAGATCTGGTCCCGTTATTATTAAGGCCATTTTACAAATGAGACACAGAAAGATGAAGTAACCTGCTCAAAGTTAAACCGATAGCAACTGGCAGAACAAGAGTTCCAACCCAAACTGCCTGCCTCTAACCCTGATTGTTAACCATTAAGCCTACAGAGGTGAGAGGCGAAACATGCTTTGCAAAGCTTTACTTCGCGGTAAAGTCAGTTGCCTCTTCCTGGTTCTGTACTAGTTCAGCTACAAATGAATGGCTTTGACAGATGATTCATACCTAGATTTTGCTAGAAAAGACGGAGCTCAGAAAGAGAGGACCTGAACTTAATGCTAAAGTATTTCCTCAGTCTTGAACCTTCCCAGTGCCCTCTGATCCTACCCTCCTGTTTGCGATAACTTCATCAGCAGGGTAAATAAATCAACAAATAGACAAATCAGCAGGGCATCTGACCTGTTTTTCTTCTTCAATGTATAATGTAATAACAGGTAATAAATAGAGAGTTGACTCTACTTATGTAAATGAGCAAAAATGTCCTAGAGGTTCTTGTGTTTTATTAGATGGAGAGACTTACTATTATGTCAAAGCTGATGACTCTATTTGAGGTTTTCTCAAAATAAGTGCATGGGTCACATAAAACTTTGAGGAAAAGAAGTTAAACAGAAACTTTCTCATTTAGGGAGGACATTTTTTATTCAGTATTTGAAAATGTCTTTTGGCAGAGTATATATCTGAGGTGTGGTGGACATGGATTCAGGTGACAGCTGTACTACCTGACCCCTCTGGAGTGATGATCAATGCTACTAAATTTTAAAGGACTATAAAAATTGGCCTTTGATTCAGTTTTTGGAAAAATTTTATGTATGCTTGGGACAACTTAGTATGTGGATTTACTTTTTAACTGTCAAGTTTATGAAATCTAAATACCGATAAAGTATTTCTGGTACAGTTAGTGTCCTAATTGACGTGTGTGTTAAGTGTAATATATGCCTTGAATCTCAAAGACTTATGAAAAAGTATGAAAAAAAATGAATGTAAACATATCAATGATCTTTGTAATGATTATATATTAAAGTGATAGTTTAATATGTTGGATTAAATAAAATGTTAATAAAATTAATTTAATATATTTAATTTTCCTTTTTAAAAATGTGGTTACCAGAAATTAAAAAACAAGATTTTATTTACTTATTTTCAAAGAGAGGGCAAGGGAGGGAGAAACTGAGGGAGAGAAACATTGATGTGAAAGAGGTAGCCTCTTGGCTGCACCATGGCTGGGGATGGAACCCACAACCCAGGCGTGTGCCCTGACTGGGAATGGAACTGGTAGCCTTTTGTTTTGTGGTCAGGGCACTACCAGAAATTTTTAAAATTAAATATAATGTTGCTCGTATTGCATTTCTATTGGATAATGCTGCTCTATAATTTAAAATATGTGAAGAAAAAACATAAAATAAAAGCCATTCTATTACAGACTAACTTCACCCTCAGATCAAGAAAATACAAAAACATTAGGTGTCTATTTTTAGAGTGGTTATACACACATGCACCCCACATACACACACACGTATATATAAGATTTGATTTAGTAGCAATATTTTTTCCCACCTAATGCATAGGTGTAGAAAGTTACTAATTATGGGCTCCATATGGTAACCGATTCTAAATCTAAGACATTATGAGACTGTTGTATTTCCTTTCCCTGTCATAATGCTGGAATAATATTTGAGACTTTCTTTTCCTTTACAGGAACTTTAGCTTACAAAATGTAACAGCTGAATGAAAATGGAGATACAGGAATAACCATTGGTTTTCATGTTATTGTCTATGTCAGCGATTTTCAAGTGGTGTGTGCCACACAGCATGCACATCAGGAGCCACAAGAATGTTTAAAGCGTGCAACATCGGACTACTTAGTTGGGGGTTCTGACCTCTTTTCCCTTAGATTGTCAAATAAAAAAATGGCAACAGCCAACACAATAATAGCCGTCCAGTGTGAATGAATCAAAATTATGCCAATATTTTTTATTTATTTATTTTTAGAGAGGGAAGGGAGGGAGGGAGAGAGAGAGAGAGAGAGAGAGAGAGAGGGAGAGAGAGAGAGAGAGAGAGAGAGAGAGAGAGAGAGAGAGAGAGAGAGAGAGAGAGAGAGAGAGAGAGAGAAAGAAACATCAATGTGTGGTTACTGGGGGTTATGGCCTGCAACCCAGGCATGTACCCTGGCTGGGAATCGAACCTGGGACACTTTGGTTCCCAGCCCGCGCTCAATCCACTGAGCTACGCCAGCCAGGGCCCAATATTTTTATCATATTGGCAAAAATATATATTTTTGGGTGTGCCACAGCTTTTTAGTAATTAGTTTATGTGTACCATGAAAGAAAAAGGTTAAAAATTGCTGATCTGTGTGGTTGTGAACTAAAATCTCTGCTTGGCTTTTAGCAGAGAACAGTACATATTTTTGACAGTGAGTTTAGATAACTATGTAATGTCTGATTTGCTGTATTTTCAATTTACTGAAGCACTTCTAAGAGGTAGCATTGCTTAGCAGTCTTGAGAGCTGATTGGACAATCAAAAGCTCTGTTATAGGACTGTCACTAGTACTGATTTGCACTGTGACCTCCCTGAACTTTTTTCTTTCCTCACGCTGAGGTGGCAATATGATGTTATTAAGAGTTGTAAGAACTTTCCATATTTAGTCCATTAAATATGTGATGATTTTGTTGTTGTTAGTCAGACTGTTGGCACAAACGGTAGCACCATATTGACATGAAGAAACTATTTTGCCATTCTTAACTTGACTTTTCCAACAATGTGTTTACTCTGGGTGCTCTTGTGACTGAAGAGGAAACATTTAGGCTTTTGTGGTCTTTCTGTTTCATTCTGGTTATAATACTTTTTATATTTTATTTAATCTACATAAAGACCCTGAAGAGGAAACATTTAGGCTTTTGTGGTCTTTTTGTTTCATTCTGTTTGTAGTACTTTTTATATTTTACTCAATCTACATAAAGACCCTATGAGGTAAGCTGCACAGATATTATCCCTATTATACAGATGAAAAGATCACTCTCAAAGACAGTAGTGACCTGTTCAAGATTTCTCAGCCATTAAATATGTAAAGTGGAACTCAAATTCAGGTTTTTGATACCTGTTTCTGTGTTCTTAAACATATTTTCCAATGTTTCCAAAATATTTTACAAACTAATTTCAATGTAATAAGGATCTTTCAAGCTGAAACATGAATATACACGTGTGATAAATTAGTTGAAACAATGTAATGTTTAGAAAATATCTAGGGAGATAAGCTGGGGTCTTAGAAATATTTACTGTTAGCTGGATATCTGGTATTTGGTCATTTGTTTATTCCTTCCTTTATTGCAACAAACAAGTGCCTACTCTGTATTGAGTGCTCTCCCACAGCTGCGGATGCACAACACGTGACAGGCACGATCTCTGCTTCCGCAGAGCTTAGACCTAGCAACCTGTGGCCCTTCCAACGCACAGACTGTGTTGGGACTAACGCAAAATAGAGACAGCAGCACACACTAGACATGAGAGACATTTGTTCCAGTGTAGCTTTTATTTCTCTCTAATTTTAACAGCATTTTTTAGTCCATACATTCCTCATGAACAGTGATTTAGAAACGAAAAGTGCTCTCTGCTTCTAAACATACATCATACACAAATTGTACTCCAAAGCCTATGCATTAGAAGGATTTCATTTATATCATGTCCTCCAAGGTATAACATTCATTCCCTACTTGTATGTCTTTATATTTGGACCAGGAAGAAAGGGAAAGGAAAGAGAGGAGTAAAAACTAGCAGATGATGTGAGTTGAAAGCAGGTTTGTTAAATTTATGAAGTGTGATGGGCCTGCGTGTTTGAAACCCCATGGAAGTTCAGGTTTCATGTCTAATTATCACTGCCCCTTGAGCTCTTAGCATCTTACCTGCTAATTGGTTAATATTTTGATGCATAATTATGGGATAGTGCATGATGCACTAGAAATTCCAGTTTAGTGAAGCCATGAAAGCAGAAATTATCTTGGCAGTTAATGCCATAATCTGCCCAATCTTCCAGTTCACATCAGTTTCCATAATCTGCCCAATCCCCAATTCACATCAATTTCTCCTCAAAGAAGGGAACTTGGAATTTTCATTATTATGGATGTTTTTCCCCCAGACAAGTTACAACTCACCTGTGTGACTCTGACTTATATATAAATGGTTGTCTTCTGTCAACATTAGACATTACCTTTATCTGAATTTTAGATCAGGAAGAAAAACACATCCATGAAAATGAATGCTAAATAATAGAAAGTATTTGTATACAGTATATTATGGAATAATTTTATTCAGAATATAACAACTATGTTTGCTATTTTCAATGCTTCTTTCTGGGAAGCGGATTTGTGAATTCTGTTTTTCAACAAGGTTTCCCAGTGGATTAACTATTTAATCTTCTCAGAGAGTTAAAATAGTTTTCCTGTGGCTCAGGGTTTATTTGAAGCCAATGACAGCCAGGCCAAAAGGGCACTTTTCATGACACCTCACAATTATTATGAGGTCTTTCTGAATGTTTAAGAATTATGTTTGAGGCTCTGTTGCCTTTTGTTTTTTTGAAATTATTAGGCATTTTATATATTGAACATAATTTTTAGTACTTCTATAATTGGCTTTAAAACTTGAAAGGGACCTTGAAGGGACTAGCTGGTTGAGAGGCCCCCACTGCCAACCCCCCACGTTTTAAAATGACTGAGGCAATTTAGGCTCAGACAAGTTGCAGAAACTGCTTGAGGAGCCACAACTAGCAGCTCAAGTCTTCTTTGTGCTGTGGGTTTTCAAGGACTTTATGTTTTGCTGGCACACGTCCCAGTAATAGAATAAATTTAAAAAACTGTAGTTTTAATCCCTTAAGCACTCCTTATAAAAGTTTAATTTGACATTTAGATGAGTTCTCCCATTCTCGGTGCCCATTATTTTGGCTTTATGATTGCCTCAATTCTAGAAACGACACCAGTGATTATAGTGAGAGAAGGACCCTGGAGTAGATACCCGGGTTTATACTGCAGGTATATTCAGATGTGAAGAAATGCCAAAATTGGGTTATAATATAATATAGACAATTTTCAACATTTACATGTATCACATTAATGCTTTAACAGCAACTAGCAAAGAACAATGTGCATGTAGTCTAAATGTGAACTAATGCTAAACATGTAAATAACAGGGTCTGGTAAATGCTAGGCCTGAAACATGTGGCCTCTCCTCCTTCCTTCATGTTGGTTCTTACAATTTGTTTTCCTACTCCTATAGTCTCGAGGCTTATACCACATTTCAGTAATAATGGCAGCCTCTTTACAAAGGAGGTGGCTGGAGGGTGGGGTTGGGGTAGAGGTCCAGTGGGATGAGGTGAGTTGTATTTTGGAATATGGAATGGGAGATGGATGTAGAAATCCAAGTGGTTTAAAATGACCCCTTTTGAATATTACTTTACTGGATAGGTAGTTCTAAATTTTTAAATAAAGGAAATAAAGAATACAATACACTTTGACCATAAGCAGGATACACCACCTAAAATAAGTATTCAAGTCCCACCTCTACACAAATTCTTTCTGGACTGCTCCCATGCAGGAAAATTTCTGCCTTTTGATGCCATCCACCTTCTTCCTATGATTCGTCTCTCCCTTCCTCTAAAATACCAATTGGAGAGATATAAACAATGTGGCAACTTTCACTGTTTGGCTTGAAATGTTCCCAAACCAAAAACTCAAGAGAACATTTACTTTTTTGTTTTTTAGAAGGTGCTAACAGTATTGACAGCATTATTACAATAGAATATTTGAAGGACATTGGAGTTACTGAATTGAAACAAGCTGATACAAATCTAGGTTGGAATGAAGGTCATTCAGGATTTAACAGCAGGGCCAATTAACTTGAGTAACTCTCTTCTGCTTCTTCAGTAAGAGCAAGAAACTGAGAGAATTGTTCAGACTTGGTTGTGGAGAGGCGGGCAGCAGGAGCCCACCCAGGGGCTAAAACAAGTTCAGCTCATTTTATTCCCTACTCTTTGCACCTCTTAAAATGTGGAGTAACATTTTAGTTTTTGGAATTATCCTCAACTTTGGGAAGTTGTTTCTGTCACTTATGCATGACAATATTAGTTATCTAAATATGACGAATTATATTTTTTCAGAGTAGATATCCACATTCTTTGACACAGCTACACAGTCAGTTTGGAGTTCTAAATAAGAGACTTTTCTTTCAGCAAGCAGGAACAAGGAACCTTGGAAAGGGTCAAGCTGTAGTTAATTATTATGATGTGGTATGTTGATCACATGGTATACTAATGAGGCACAGGACATTTTTTACCCTCAATTGTATTCCTTCTAAATTTATTTATTTTTTAGGATCAAAATTAATTTATTTATTACCTAATTATCGAATGTCCACTGTGCACAAGAATCAAAGAAATTACAGGCCTTAAAGCAGTTGCAGGCGAGTGACAAATGAACTTCTGATGGTTTGAAAACTGTTTTGGTCTGGACTCTTAACAAGGATAAACTTGGCTTTGAGTAGGTAGTTACCACTTACCTGAGTGGACTTGGGAAAGGCTTAAAATAAATAACCATGTGAAAGCACTTGGAAAATGGCTTTTATACAAACATAGGCAGTAATATTATTAGAGATGAGTTTGATATAACCAACAATGGGCATGTTGGTTATATTCCATACTCTAGCAATTGGATTAGTCATTCTGTAATATGTAAACCATAACCTGAATTTGCAAAGTGCTTATAGTATTTTTTTTTTTTTGCTTTTTTGAGTGCCTATTACTTGCACCACTAGGAATGAAACAAAAATTTGTATAAATACTGCCAAAAACCTTACCTTACATAGTCTCTTACTTTTTTTGTTTTCAATATGTAAATCACATACCATGTTGTTCTATCTTACCAAATTCCTTTTATAGTTTAGTAAAATCCACTATTTTTATTCTTCTTTTTCCACAAAGACATTCACTTGGTATTGTTTTTGGTGTTTTGTAAAGGTACTACCATATAATTGTGAGATTAACAATAGCAGTAAGTTATATCTCATGCTTGTTGCTTAACCTCTTATCATATAAGAGCATGGTTAGGTTGGTTAATAAAAATGTGAACTTCCTTTCTGGATTGGCTTGCACCAGGTTTTTGAAAATGTTGCTAATGCTTTCCTGGCTTTCTCTTATCAAGCATGGCCACAACACGCTATACCAGGCTACAGAGTAAAGAGAGCTGCAATGAGTAAACATTTTTCTGGCAGCTGGAGCTGAGGGAACAGTGTGTCTGTAGTACTTATTGATAGAGCTAAGGGAAGACTTAGCTGAAAGCACTTTAAAAGAAGCTTGAGCCTGGCTGGCGTAGCTCAGTGGATTGAGCACAGGCTACAAATCAGTGTCACAGGTTCAATTCCCAGCCAGGGCACATGCCCGGGTTGCAGGCCACGGCCCCCAGCAACCGCACATTGATGTTTCTCTTTCTCTCTTTCTCCCTCCCTTCCCTCTCTAAAAATAAAATATAAATGAAATCTTAAAAAAAAGAAGATTGATACTTAGAATCAGGAAATAGATCTTTCAGGTCTAGTCTAATTATCTCAAAATCAGTTCTTAATATAATTTTTTCTATTATTGAAATAATGTAATCACATTAGTGAAAGTATCTGGGAAAAGATGAGAAGAATAATCAATCATAATTCACCATTCTGATATAATTACTATTAGCATTTTGGGAGATTTTATATATATATATATTCATATGTATATCAACATTTTTAAAAATGGTTGTAATCTGGATATACTTTTATAGCCTGATATTTATAACTTTAAAGTATAGTGTATGAATTTTTCTATCTTTTTATATTAAAGAAGGATGTTTTGCATAACATGTTAAATATACATTACCTGCTTTACTTTAATAATTCCACTCTTATATATTCAATTTGTATATCAAATAGTAATTGACAAGTCTTTGTTGTCTAGTAAGGAAATCAATTTCATTTTTCTAAGAGTTGTGGTGTATCTTATGGTTCTTGGTAATGTTTTCATTTCCACTGATGAGCACAGACTCTACCAATGACTATTTTCTGGAATTGAAGTTTCTAAATTAGAAATTTTTTTCTCTCAGCAAGCTGGAACAAGAAATCTTGGAGAGGGTCAAGCTGTAGTTAATCATCATGATGTGGTATGTTGATCACTAGTTGTGGAAGGGGGAGGATAGTTCGGTTTACCCATGATATATGATTAAATGCTATGGTCCTGAGGATGCTTTTCAGGAGAAGATATATTGATATATATAATTTTATCTTTTAAGCTATATGTGAAGCAAGATAAAATGTATTAAGATAATACAGATATTTGCTCAACGCATTAGTCTAAACTATGATGGTAAACAAAGCACAGGTTCATTCACACCATGTTCCTTGGAAATCAGTGCATTTCTAAGGCATTTATTGTGCTTGTGTTCACCTCAGTTCAACACAAAACATCTTTGTTTGAGCTGCCTGTTGGTCATCAAGTCTGCATCTGTTCTGCCCTAAAATGGAAGCTGTCAACTGCTGATTGATTAAACACGAGATTACAGATTTCATTCCTCAGTATTTGGCCTGCCATTTAAGATTCCTTAATCCAAATGTGACCTCTGTGACATTTTCAAGTCTCCAGTTAGGCAGTATGCTATGATGCTTTTGAATTTTAGTTTGCCAAGTTGGCTTAAATTGGTAACAGATTCTATCTGCCCTTGATTATGTTCTTATCTCTTTTGTTACATAAGTGTAGCTGGACTTCTGTTACCTTTGTAGCAGATTTGGTTCTTGTCTTTGAGTATAGGGTTTCTTTAGTTATCTTTGATTCTAAATTTTGTATTAACTTGGTATAACAACATAATTGTTCATGGACCTTGTTTAGGTGTTCTATGACTGCAGCTCTCAATGTAAAGTAACTCAAAGACTTGACGATTTCAGTTTTAAATTTGAGCATGTTTTGACATTAATTTTGTGGCCTCATTTTATACGTTTCAATATTAGGATTCTACATCATTCTATTTAAACATAGGCACACAAATTATGTGTCATTGAGTGCTGGGGGTATTGATGATTTGTAAGTCCAGTGATTTTTGTGCAATGCTTAATAATAAAGCCAAGGTGATGAGTTTGACCCCTGATGGACTTGGTAGCTTTGGTGCTTTTTTAATGCAACCTTTACAGTCACAGCAAATATGCTGTTTGAAGCAGCTTCTGGATATTAGTGGGGATGAATCAGTACAAATTGGTTAACACTGATGAAGAATATCTCCAACCATTTTCCAGAATTCTCATCCCCTTTATTAGATCATTATGAATGAAGGTATTTTTATATTCAAAGTCTACAGGGGGCTTCATTAGAGAAAATAGTACCTACCTCATATGTTGTGAGAATTAAATAAGATAATGTATTATATAAACTCTTGTCATAGTACTGGCATCAGCAAGTGTTTTATAAGGAATAGTTGCTGCTATCATTTTATGATCATTATTTTTATCTGCTTAGTACCTCTGAATTTCTTGGTGAGTCCTAAATAAAGTCAGCTGTAAATCAGAGCACTGTTGTTGCCCTCCCCAGCCCATTGGTCTAAAATGTGTGTTGCTGCTTCAAACTTACATGCCTTTGCTTTTAGGATCATAGCTTTTCCTGTCACCTCCTATTTGTTTGTCTAGAATTGACTTTTGTCTGGGTTTCCTGATGCGTATTTCCCCCCTATATCTTGAATTCAAATCTACTAGATTAAGTGACATTATTGAAAGCTCTCTTTCTGTGGAGGAGGAAACATGTCCCTTTTTTTTTTTTTACAATTCGTATTTACTTCAACTCATTTGGGCCACTTAGAACTGGAAGCTGCCATCAGATTGGATCCAAGTGTACACATCTCTGGCACTGGTCAAGTCTGGGTCACTTCTGGACCTCACTTCACTCCCCTGTCACCCAGGCCTCTGAGTGGGCTAGTTGTCCAGTTTTTCCTTAACCCATGTCAGCTTGGAGGCCACAGTATGTTTTGACAAAGATTTTAGCTGAGATCCAGAAGCTGTGATTTTGGTCTGAGATTGACATGAATGTGTGTGTGTACACACACATATACACATATGCATACACGGACACAAACACAAAGGAGTTGATGAATCTGTCCAATATGGTATAAATATATTAACGTTAATAAATAAAATGAATTGCTATGTGTTTCTTTTTTCAATTACAGTTACATTCAATATTATTTTGTATTAATTTTAGGTATGATATGTGTTTCTTAATATCAGTTGATGAAAAAGATTTTCAGCTCATCCTTATGACATTTTGGTTGAATAGGATATGTTAGGTTTGTCAAGAGGCTTGAAGCTTTGAGTCCTCATCTTAGCTCTCTTAATAGTGATTTTTGAAATGGAAAATTTTAGTCACAACTGAACTGTGTCTACCTTTGCATTAATATGAAAATGGTACTTTTGGCTTCTGCCCTGGCCATACAGTGCATGCAATAATGGATTTGCATCTCAGTTTTGAAAGGCAGCCCGGGACTGTGTGTTGGGCTAGGCCAGCCTACTGGTAAACTCTCTACAATTGCTCAGTATGGGATTGGCACATCCATTTGAGTTGGCCACTGCTTTTTCTCATGACAGCTTCACTGATATGAGATGGAGTAGGGAAGAACACAAATGTGTGAAGGGATTGAGGGTACTAGTCCTTAAAATCAAGTAACCACTCTAGGTCCTGGTAGCTAGATTAAAAGCATATTCTCACCTTGGCAGGCGTAGCTCAGTGGATTGAGTGTGGGCTGTGAACCAAAGTGTTGCAGGTTCAATTCCCAGTCAGGATATATGCCTGGGTTGCAGGCCATGACCCCCAGCAACTGCACATTGATATTTCTCTCTCTCTCTCTCTCTTTCTATCTCCCTCCCTTCCCTCAAAAAAAAAAAAAAAAAAAAAAAGCATGTTCTCTGTGGCAATAATGCCCAGTCTTATCCCAGTATCCATCAAGGAATTATTAAAATCTGGTTGATCTTTCTTTTTCTAGCTTCACAATCATTAGTTTTTCCTTCAACCCTATCTCTGCCTTAGTTTTATTTATCTTGACAACGTGACATATTGAAAAAAGTATAGACTTCAGGGTCACGTAGATTTGAGTTCAAAATTTTAGGGCAGTCCCTTAAACTTTGTGTACCTTAGTTTTCTCATCTGAAAATAGAGTTAATACACTCACATACACATTTTATATATAAGCTCTAAGAGAACACCTCACTATTTCTATGACTAACATGAAGAAACTAAAAGATTTGATTGAATTGACAGATTTTTTTTGCAAAGTTAGAAAATACATCTGAATAATTTTGTCCTTCTATATGTAGTTTATATTATATCATTTTGCATATTTTTAAATTTAATTACCATGATTATATAAAGAATAAATCTGTGGCTTTCCCCCCATAAGACTTTACTCACAATTGGTCTTCCTTGTCTATATAATGTTAGCTGCTGAGTTCTTTGATTAGGTGACTAGTTTTATTTGCATTGGGAAAATGAAGTCTGAAACTATCCTAGCAAAAAAACTTTCATTTTTAAAACAAACCTGCTTACAAAAACTTGATTGAACTGGCAAAATAAATACCTTTTGTGTCTTTCACAAATTGGCTTACTGTGAAATGAAACATTGTGAAGACGGATGAACTCAGAACATATGTGGAAGAAAGTGAAGTGGACTGCTGAAAGTGACTAAGACAGGACTACTTGCTGTCTTTGACAAGCAGAGGAATCCTACCAATATTAGCTTTTAAAATAATAAACACAGTGGTAGAATTAGAGTAATGTGACTGAGTATGAACATCTTTCAAAATCATCTCATTCCCTACCCTCATATAAAAAAATGATGTTTATTTATATGAGTTGTTTTCTGTACATTCTAATAAAAACCATACTATCTATTTACTTGAAAAAAGTGCAATAACAGGAACTTGTGTTTCCCCAGTCATCTTTGTGCCTTTGACTATCAGATATGTTTATTTGCACACTGCATAATTTTCCTTGTATGATTGAATCTTTTAAAAACTTTTGTGAACTTTTGTGGTGAAAGTAATGCTTTTGGACTTCGAGTACAGATCTCCTCTGTTTCACTGACTCACTTTGAGGTGGCAGTGGTGTAAAAGTAACCCTGTGGAAAAATAACATGACACCTATGACTCAAGTCCCTCTACATGTCAAGTGGATTACACTTCTGCTGAGTACATTATAGCCTCTTTGTAAAGGGCTATAAAAGTATAAAAAGAAAGGTGTTGCTTCAAGCTCTCTGTAAGTACAGCAGAAATTCATTAAGTAACTTTTAGGTATTTTGATATCTTAAATGGAGGAATAAAAATTAATTTGTGAGGATAATGAGTAGCTCTTATCCCTCACCATTCCAATCATTTTGACTCAGATAAATTCAACATATTTCAATTTAGTTTAATTCCATTTACTAGTTATTGAGCCGCACTAAAATCAAGGGCACTCAAAACACTTTACTAGGCAATGGGAAATGTAGGATGAATAGATATGGATTTTGCCCTTAAGGAGCTCAGTCCCATTGGGAGAATTTCCAATGACCTTACAAGACTGGACAGTTCTTCCATGAAACATGTCATAAATGTAATGTGAACACATATGTGCAAATTATCAGAATAGTCTGCCTCTATAGCCATTGGATGTACATTAGTCCACTTTCTAAGAAAATGACTCCTTATTTTCCAAAAGAGTAATGTAAACTGTTTTTTTAATAATTTAAGTCTTGTGATATCTACTCTTTCTAATCTCCTAATCTTTAACATAGCCTTATTTGGTTTATTTGCTTTCTGTTCTTTTCCTCTGTACTTATTCTAATTTTCATGCTCATTTCATTAAAAAATAATCCTCCATAGATTTCATTCTATTTTCATCAGATGTTACTTGCAAAGATTTACTGACAGTTGTTTATCCACACACATAGAGACATGAGCATACACACACATATATGCATGTGTGCACAGTTAAATGTATATCCTTTTCCCACATTGTTAATAACTAATTCCTTCAGAGTGGCCAGCTTGGATCTGAGTAAGGCAGGAAGCTTCTGTGGAAAGTTCTCTAAAATATTCGATTTCTAAGAATAGTTTGAATAAAATATAAAATCCCTTTGTTAATTGCGTATTTCTTGTGTATCTGCTTCATCAGTCCCAGAGTCCTGTGGGTAATAGGCTGCATTCTTTCTCAGGAGACTGATGATCTGTTCTGTCTTTCAAGACCCAAAGACCCAAGGCACTTTGAACATGTGATATTGGTGGAGTTATGGACTTTGAGATGTTCTTGACAGCTTCATTTGTGATTATTCAAACTTTTGTTAGATACACTTTTTAAAGTAATCAGCTCTGGTAATAAGGAAGTGCCAGAAATGATTTCTTAAGAGGAAAATGAGATTTGACATCAAGGGACTTGTTCGAACCTGACTCCTAGTTTTTAACCTTGAGTGAATTGTTTAAGCTGGCTGAGCCTCAATTTCCTCATCTGTAAAAGTATTGATAATATATAAAGTATCCAGTCATGTACTATGAAAAATAGAGACATTTATTGAATAAGATGCAAAATAAAAGGAACATTGTACATAAGACAATGGCACCTCAGTACTCTTCAAAGTAGGTACCTTGGGACCTCATACAGTTCTCCCAGCGTCTCTTCCACTGTTTAAAACACTCTTCAAAATCCTTTATTGGAGTCACCATCAGGTGCCCCTTTGTGTTTCCTGAATTTTATCAATGGTCTGAAATCTCTTCCATTTCAAAGGTGATTTTAGTTTTAGGAAAAGCCAAATCTGGGCTGTAGTGGGGCTGAGTCACCTGGGTGATTTGATGTTTTGCCAAAAATTCTGCATGAGATGTGATGCATGAGCAGGTGCATTGCTGTGATGAAGCTGCCAGTCACCAGATACCCATAGCTGAGGCTGTTTTCATAGTATTGCATCTGTCAACCTATGAAGAACATTGAGGTAGTACTCTTTATTAATTGTTTGGCCTGGAGGGGCATACTCATGATAGACAACACCTTCCCAATAAAAAAAAAAACACAGTTAGTATGATCTTGATCTTGCTGCAACTTTGCCGCACCTTCTTTGGGCGTGGAGAACCAGGTGACTTCCATTGGGATGACTGGGCCTTCATTTCTGGATCATAGCCTTAGACCCACTATTCATCTCCAGTTATGGCTTTCTTGAGGAAATCTGGTTCATTGGCAGTGGTTTGAATCAAGTCATTAGCAACTGCAGCACGATATTCCTTCTGCTCTGGTAGCAGAAGCTGCAGAACAAATTTTTCCTTAACACGTTTCATGCTAACATCCTGTGTTAAAATATTAAACAAAGTAGTTTTTGGAATCCCCAGATCAGCTTCTGGTTCCTACACTGTTAGTTGCTGATCTTTGTTGATTGCAGCCTGTACATTCAACATTCTCAGGCGTTCTGCTTGTTGCAGGCCTTCCAGAACATGGATCACTTTCAACAGATTCTTGACCATCTTTGAAGTATTTGTGCCACACTTTAATTTGCACTGCATTAATTGTATCATCCCTGAAATTCTTCTGAATCACCTGAGTAGTTTCCATGGAATGTTTAAGCTGCAAAATCTGATGCAGATTCATTGCTCTACTTGCTCATTTTGAATGTGGTGGCCACAGAGTACATATGCTCACTTAATGGCATATATTGGCCTCACTGACTAGTATAGTGAAGCCCTCATTGTTCACGCATGTGCATTCTAGTCCACTCTCCTTGGCTGCCAGGTTACTTTGATGTCATCAAACGGTTTTCATTATATTAACAGTGGCTGGACTTTTCCCAGGCAGACCTCATATACTTCATAGAACTATTCTCTCCTAAGGGTGATTTTCCTCATTAATTTTGTCATATTCACGTATGTAAGTATAATTTATAGTACATGATAGACTGCTTTGTAAATATTTGTCTTTAGTATCTTGGGTTTATGTTGTTTTTTTCTTTCTCCTTGATGAATTTTGAATTATTTAAGAGTATGGGTAGACTTTTATTTCTTCTTTGTGCTTCTCTGTGAAGTATTTATATTATCAGTAAGCATGTAGGATCTGGTTCTCAACACCATAAGAGGAAATATAGTATGCTCCTGATAATTCTTATGGGAACTTTAGTCAGTCTGTCAAAAGTATTTGACTGCTATTGATGTTGCAGAAAGGGTGTTCTGAGGTTGGAGGATAGAGATGTGAGTGATATAAGAGTTTCCACTTTTGAAGAGCTAGTATTGGATAAGGGTAGAGACCATAAATGTAAAAAATAAAATAATTTCAGGTGTCAAAAAGTACTTTGGAGAAGATGAAGTGAGCCATGAAAAGATATGAGAAGAGAATTCTAAAAAAAAGTAAGTGCAAAAGCTGTGAAAAATAAGCTGGCCTGTTAGTGGAATGTTTTAAAGAGTAGTATAGCCAAATATAGCAAATAAAGAAGAGGATGAAGATAACAGATAGGCAAGAGCCAGATCATTTAGGGCCTTGTTGTCTAGAATGGAAAGTTTGGACTTTATTATTTTTTTGGTAAAAACTATTATTTTATTTTTTAGATGACCTAAGGGCCCTTTTATTTTTATTTTTTGTTTTTTTTCCTTTCTATTGAATTCATTGGAATGACACTGGTTAACAAAATTATATAGGTTTCAGGTGCATAGTTCTACAACACATCATCTGTACACTGTACTGTGTGTTCACCACCCAAGTCAGGTCTCTGTCCATTAACATTTATCCCTCCATACCCTTCTCTACCTTTCTCCCCCTCGTCCCTGGCAATAACTTCAGTGGGAAGGCTTTTAAGGAGCTTTTTTTTTAAAAGATTTTATTTATTTATTTTTAGGGAAGGAAAGGAGGGGGAGAGGGACAGAGAGAGAGAGGGAGAGAAACATCAATGTGCGGTTGCTGGGGGTTATGGCCTGCAACCCAGGAATGTACCCTAGCTGGGAATCGAACCTGGGACACTTTGGTTCCCAGCCCGCGCTCAATCCACTGAGCTACGCCAGCCAGGGCGAGATATGACATGATCTAATTTAACTCTTAGATAAATAGTCACTGTGTAGAGGATGGATTGTGTAATAATAGTTAAAAATGGTGGTGGGAGACCAGTGAGAAATCTGTTGTGTTCCAGAGGAGAGATGGGGGGAGATTATTTTAATGGATGATAATGAGCAATGGATGATAATGAGCAATGTATAATTATGCCTGACTGGAATGATCCAAGAAAGGGAAAAATTGATGGTGTGATAAAGAGAGGAGATATTTGCTAGATGGACCTTTGAGATGAGATTAAGGATGAATAAAGAGAAAGTGGAGAGAGTGGCTTTAGGTATGAATAAGGAGACTTCCATTTTAAGAAGATAAAAAATTTGGGGGAATGTAGATGGATGTGGTTTGGAACTGGGAATATAAAAATGAATTAGTTCTCTTCTGACTATATCTTTTTCAAAAACAAAAATAAGAATGTTTCTTAAGGAGATCAAACTGTGAGATAATGGTGTTGGTGTATCACCTAAGGGATTTGAAGTTGCCAAGAATGATAACAGAAGTCTTGGTGAAGGGGATATTATAGACCGTAAATGAGATTAATGAATGAGACTGTGAGAAAGCCAGCAATAAAGGATGCTGAGGAGTGAGTGGCAAGGTATGATGACATGTGCTTCAAAGAAGACAGTATCTTTGGAAGACAAATGAAGAGAGACAAGTTGGAAGCTGCAAGAGGGAGCAAGAAGAAAACCTACCTCTAGGCAATGGCTTTTATGTAACGTGCAAGAAAAAATATCTTTACTTGAGACCACTTTAGTAAAAGCCATGTCCTCAGGGAATGGGCAAGTCACATTTTAGGTTGAGGATATAGGTAAGCTGTAATCAGAATAAATGAGCTATCTAGGACTCATTCTATAGCAGAAGCACATATTCTAAACTCTAAACCACATATTAAGTCACATGATCCTTACAATAATTCTATAGTATAGGTACAGTCATGTGCTATATAATTTTGGTCAGTGATGGACCACATGTCTAACCTATTCCCATATATTGGCCGAAAAATTCCTGTCACCTAGGTAGCAATGTCATGGTGTTATAGCACAATGCATTTACTCACATATGTTTTTGGTGATGCTGGTGTTGCTGATATAGGTTGTAAACAAACCAGCTATGTTGCCCATCGTATAAATGTAAAGCACATATGACTATGTACAGCATATAATACTTGGTAATGATAATAAGTGGCTGTGTTGCTGGTTAATGTATTTATTATACTATACTTTGAATTGTTGCTTTAGAGTATACCCTTTCTACTTACAGAACAAAATTTGTTATAAAACCGTATGCCGTGTTATGCTGGCAGCAGCTTTGTATGTCTCACGTTTACTACATCTCTTCATTGCATAATTTCTCTTGTGCTTGATTTAATCTCATGTTGTTTGGTATAGTAGCATGCTGTACGGGCTTGTAACCTAGGAGCTATAGGCTATACCATATAGTCTCTGTATGTATAGGCTAGACTATCTACATTTGTGTAAGTACCCTGAACAATAAATACATTGCTCAGAATGTATTACTGTTGTTAGGTGATAAAACTGTACTATTATTAGTCCCATTTTTATGAATGAGGAAATTGAGAAGTTAAACAATTTGCTTGGGGTCACACACACAGCTGTAAGTGAAAGGGCTGGATTCATTTCTGGCAAGTTTGACTCCAGCCAGTGTTCCAGGTGTAACCACTCATCTGTACTCTACTTCTGGACCATGATTTCCAGCACACAGTGGATGTGTTTAGGAAGTAAGTAAGAAATAGGCAATGGGGCCAAATGAGAGGCCATATATAATGTAGTATTAAATGACTATTTTCATATTAGATGATTGGGGAAGTTTGGGCTTCTGATATGGTGACTTTGATGAGCAGGAGCTTGATGAACTGTTTCCATAATTTAGACCAAAGAGCAACTTGAAGATCTGAGATGACTGGTTTTGATGGGGGCTAGAGATGGTTTGCTTTCGAGGAGAAAGTGGGTAATGAAAATTTTGAGTTGGCTGGTGACACTACCAAGAGGGGGTGGAAGGGTAATTGATTATCTATCTAAATTCTGGTAGCAGTGGCTTGCCATGTTATGTATGGCCTTGTAGAAAACTCGCTTGACAGTTTTGGGTGAGCATTCTATTGACAAGTTTATCTTTCTGGCTTTGGAACTCAAGCATGTTGTAGTTTTTTTTATCATCTGATATTATGGAAATTGCTTTTGGCTGCAAGATTTGGAACAATATTAATGACTCTAAAAAGTAGATAGAAGTTGACGATGTAAGAGTAAACATTTTCATAGTTTTTCATAAGACTACTTTTGACAGCCCAGTTGTTAATGCAAAGGAAAAATTTTTAGTAGTATATTTTTTCTGATTATAAGTGTTAATCTGTTCACTGTAGAAAATTTATAAGAACTTCACCCCAGCTAAATAAAAACATTTTATTTCTGTCTCATATGTTTTAATATAATTTCATTTATGTAAGTGAAATCCTACTGCATATATAGTCTCCCACTATATATTGTTTTTGCTTTACATTTTTTATTTCATAAGTGCTTCCCTAGGTCATTGTATTGTGTTCTCAAATATGATTCCTAAAGATGGTATAACTGGTTTGTTGAGTGGGCTGAATTTGGTAGCTTACCTCTAGGTAAGCATTATGCTTCAATCACAATTTGGTTTTTCTTTCCAAACTCTTGGGTATGTCTTCTTACTTTCAGGTTATTTTCAGCTATAAGAATGATCTCATTTTCAGGAATTAAAGTACTATCCAATCTAAACCAAAAACATTCAATTCATTGTTCTTCTCTTTCCATCTAGCTCAGTCCTGACCTCATCCATTTCTCCTTCCATGCCTATACTATGTCTTCTGGGTCTTCCAAAGAGGGAGTGGGGGAGACATTTAAGGAAGAAGAGCTAAATTTATTTTACTTAGTGTTATTTCTGCTTCTTTACTTGGTGCTCTTTTGTAGTTCTCTCAGCTTTTATTAGTTGGTTGTTAGGCCTTTGGATTCATTGAAGAAGCTCCTAGGTTTGCTACGTCTGCAATGGGAGTGGCACTCTGCCTGACCTCTTGAGAATGCTGTGGCTCCTTTTTCCTCCTTACACTCCTCATAATTTCTATAGTATCTTACAGCGAATGTCCCTTTGCTCCAAAGTAGTCAACTTTCCTTGGCAAAATTCCTATGAAATGGCTTATTGTCTGGCCACTCTTGTCTTTGTCACTTGGACAGTGAGAAATATCACATATATGTGACTTGTCTAACAGTAAAATGCAGCTTGCTCACTCAGTTACTGCCCTCTGAACCCTTTTTTTGACTTCCTGTCTTCAGGCTTTTACAGTCTGAACTCCAGATTTTTCCAGGTAGTCTCACTCCTCCTGAGCTGGGCTTGTCACCTATGAGATGGACATTTTGAGATGGGAACACTGTGTTTATGGAAGTGAAAGGCCACAATCCCCTTCTTTTGGACTACTCCCTCACTTTGTTTGATAAGAAGACAGATGTTTTACTTTCCTATACTTTGGAGAGGAAAAGAGAAAAAGTATGCTCTATACCTATGAATTATCTTCAAAGTAGCCCCACCATGAATTCTTTAGCCTTATCTTTTATAGCCTGAAGATGAGTGATAAGCATTGATAGTGGAAGAGCCAGTTTGGCCAACTCTTGGTAAATACTGTGGGGGTGCATCTAGAAACTTCTCCTGAGGCTTGTAATTGAAATTAAGAGGCAACAAGAAAAGCCACATTCCTTATCTTGTTATGAATGCTAGTATTTTATTATATGAATTATTAGTTCAAATGATTTCACAGGAAACAAGTATGGCTCCTTCACAAAGGAGCTCCAGTCAAGTCCCAAAGTAGTGGCAAAAAAGAGGAACTTTCAAAAAAGATCCAGTACTCTATCATTCTATGACATTTCATTCCTTTTCATGTCACACCCATTCCTTTCCTTTCACTTCTTTTTTCATCAGTATCTATTTGACAAACAGTACTCTTACTTACTCCCATACATCTAGTCATTGCACCAATTTCACATACAAAGGTAGATAACGTGCCTTTTTCTCTAAAGAGAGGAGGAATAACCACATTTTGAGAAATTGTAAGTTGAGAAAATAATAAATAAAGTACTAGATGTAGATTCTAAGTACAGTTTCTGGAACATTATAGTTGCTTAACAAATATAATGGGCAATTAAGCTAGTTGAACATATTCCTGGAGGCTCCAGTAATTGTGCCATGTTATTGCTAAATTCTGGGTGATTTGTGGGTACTCTAAGTCCTGTATTAATAAACATAATTATGTTACATCATCATCATGACAGGCATTTAGCAACTTGCTCTTGTTGCAAAACCAAATCTTCCTTTTGCAGGCGTTCCTTGTTTTATTGAGCTCTGCTTTATTGTGCTTTGTAGATACTCTATTTTTTAACAATTGGAGGTTTGTGGCAACCCTGCGTGGAGCAAGTTATCAGCACCATACTCCCACAGCATTTGCTCACTTTGTGTTTTTATGCTATATTTTAGTAATTCTTGCAATCTTTCAAACTTTTTATTTTGTACTAATTATGATCATCTGTTAGCAGTCTTCTTTGATATTATTATTGTAATTTGGGGGGAGGTATCATGGACCATATAAGGTGTACTTACACGATGGTGAATTTATTTGACAAATGTGTGTGTTCTGACTGCTTCACTGACCAGCTGTTTTCCCGTCTCCCCCTGTCTTCTTCAGCCTCCCTAATTTCTGAGACACAGTAATATTGTAGTTATGCCAGTTAATAACTTTATAATGGTCTGTAAGTGTTCATGTGAAAGGAAGAGTCGTGTTGTCTCTCACTTTAAATCAAAAGCTAGGAGTGGTCAAGCTTAGTGAGGAAGGCATGTTGAAAGCAGAGATAGGCTGAAAGCTCATCTTATTGTGGCAACCAAGTTGTGGATGGAAAGGAAAAAGTTGTTGAAAGTCATTAAAAGTGCTACTCCAGTGAACATAAAAATGATAAGAAAGTGAAACAGCCTTATTGCTTACATGGAGAAAGTTTTAGTAGTCTGAAGAGAAGACCTCTTAAGCCTTCCTTTAAGCTAAAACCTAATCCATAGCAAGGCCGTAACTCTTCAATTCTGTGAAGGCCAAGAGAGGTGAGGAAGCTGCAGAAGAAAAGTTTAAAGCTAACAAAGGTTGGTTCATGTGGTTTAGGGAAATAAGCCATCTCCATAACATAAAAATTCAAGGTGAAGCAGCAAGTGCTGATGTGGAAGCCACAGAAAGTTATCCAGAAGATCTAGCTAATATATTTAATCAAGGTGACTACACTAAACAGCAGATTTTCAATGTAGATGAAATAGCCTTCTACTGAAATAAGATGTTATATCGGATTTCTATAGCCAGAGAGGAGAAATCAATTCTTGACTTGCAAAGCTTCAAAGGACAGACTGACTCTCTTGTTATGAGCTAATGTGGCTGGTGACTTTAAATTGAAGCCATTGCTCATTTACTGTGCCAAAAATTCAAGGGCCCTTAACAATTATATTAAATTTATTCTGACTGCTTTATAATTGGAAGAATAACACCTCAGTGACAGCCCACCTGCTTACAACATGGTTTACTGTATATTTTTAGGCTCACTGCTGATACCTATAATAGTTTAGGAAAAAAAATTCCTTTCAGAATATTTCTGCTCATTGACAGTGCACTTGGTCACCCAAGAGCTGTGCTGGGTATGCACATGACATTAATATTATTTTCATGCCTCCTAACACAACATCCATTCTGCAGCCCATGGATCGAGGAGTAATTTTGACTTTCAGGTCTTATTTAAGAAACACATATCATAAGGCTATAGTTGCCGTAGATAGTGGATTCTCTGATGGATCTACGTCAAGTAAATTGAAAATCTTTTGGAAGGATTTTACCATTCTAGATACCATGAAGATCCTTTGAAGTTCCTGGGAAGAGGTCAAAATTTCAACATTAACAGGAATTTGGAAGAAGTTGATTCCAACTGTAATGGATGACTTTTGAGGGGTTTCTGATTTTGGTGGAGGAAGTAACTGCAGATTTGGTGGAAATAGCAAGAGAACAGAATTAGAAGTAGAACCTGAAGATGTGACTGAATTTGTAATCATGATAAATGTTAATGGATGAGGAGTTGCTTTTTATGGATGAGCAAACAAAGGGGTTTCTTGAAATGGAATCTACTCCTAGTAAAGATGCAGTGAAGATTGTTTAAATGACAACAAAGGTTTTAGAATATTACATAAACTTAGTTGATAAAGCAACAGCAAAATTTGAGGGAATTCACTCCAATTTTGATAGAAATTCTACTGTAGGTAAAATGCTATTAAAAGCATTGTATGCTATGGAAGAATTGTTCATAAAAGGAAGAGTCAATTGATGCAGCAAACTTCATTTGTTGTCTTATATTAAGAAATTCCACAGCCACCCCAACCTTCAGCAGCCACCCCCCGATCAGTCAGTAGCCATCAACGTCCAGGCAAGGCTCTGCATCAACAAAAAGGTTACTACTCACTGAAGGCTCAGATGATAGTATTTTTATCAATAAAGTTTTTTAAAACTAAGGAATGTACATTTTGTAGACATAATGTTTTTGCACCTTAATAGACTGCAGTTAATGTGAACATAACCTTTATATGCACTGGGAAATAAAAAAAAATTGTGTAACATGCTATAATGAGATATTTGCTTTAGTTCAGGTGGTCTGAAACAATGTCTTCGAGGCATGCCTGTATGTAGTAATGGGGAATTCTCACTGATGCTACTGTAGGTGCTTGAGTATTTGCCACTCGTTGAACATTCTGAATTAAATGGCTTTGGTTCATAAATTCCATTGCTTCTGTAGTTTTATGGTATTTCGTAAGCAGTGGCATTTATGTATTCAGGTGAGATGTAATAATAGGGTATTAAGACCCTGACAACAGACAAAGAACTCATGGAGAACTTAAGGAAACCCTATATTGTGTTCCTATTAAGATGTCCAAGTTAAGAAGCATTTGCATTGTTGGAGGACACTGATCAACAATATAAACTATGCTTTTCATCACACATTACTTTATGCATGGGTCATTCCTACTGAACTAGGCATGCCTCAAAACTGTTACTAATCATCTTTGTCCACATAAAGACTAGACCATACTAAACCATTGTTTTTTGGATACTGTTCTGTCTACAGCATATCCTTTGCTCATTTAAATGACAAAATTGGACGTTGCTCAGAAGAGGGGCCAAATTGGATTCCCACCAGTATAATTGAGGTGATAGAGCCCAGATCGGTGTACAGATGTGTACATTCGTGTACAGGTGTGTTGTTACTGTCTTTTGTGTCTGCACCCTTTCTTCCATTTCCTTTGCCACTGTCCTAGTTCAGGTTTTAAACTATTCAATGCTTGAACAATTACAATAATGTTTTAATTAATGATGTGGACCAGTATGATATGACTTGTAAAACCTTCCTTCCAGGATGATCAAATCTAGAGTCACTAAAGATTGGTTTTGTTGACTATAGCCATACAGAACTCTGTAAGTGACGTCATGAAGAGATACCTTTTCTCTGTCTGTTACATTTGCAAAGTAATACAAAGAAGCCTCACAGCATTTTTCTTTACAAGTTAAAAGTAATCAGCTAATACATTTTTTTATTCTTGGTCTGTATCATAATATAATATAAATAGAGGAATATATCTATTAAAATCTTAAAAGCTACAATTGCCAGTATTGTTGATATTAGAAAGTTTAATCATGACTGAACAAAGTTGTACCCACTTGCACATTGTATACCATCTTTACATGGATTTAGTACTTTAGATGTTATACTTAATATTTGTTCACAGTTCAATACTCTAATTTTAAAAAGTTACTCTCTCTTAATATTATCTCTGGTACTTATGTTTTAAAAATTTCTCTATTTTTACTTACCCCTAGTTGTTGACAAATACTGCTGCTTCCTCCTCCTTTAATGTCTCTTATATTGTACTGTTCACCTTGTCCTGACTCTCATAATTAACATTGCCTTCACTCTAGTTCTGGTGTTTGCTATTTAATGACTGCTGTGGTCTCTTTTCTAATGATAGTAATAACTAACATTTGTATAGCTCCTTGCAGATCAAAGAGTGAATACTGTTTTCTTACTTGAGCTTCCTAGTCATACTTGTGTTATTCCTCTTTTAAAGATGACATAGACTCTGAAAGTATCAGAAAATGGTAAGTAAAAGAGTAAGAACTAGAACCAAATGTTACGACTTACAATCACATGCACTTTTTGCCTTACTATATGCCTTATTTTGTATCCATCTCCAATCTCTCTCTTTCACCGCTATCAGATTATTTCTCCCTAAAGCACTGCTTTGAACTCATCTGTACTGATCTTCTTGTCTTCTTGCCACTGTATATCTCTACCCTTTGAAGTCAGGCTACTTAACACTTGCAGATTTATCATTAACCTAGACTCCAGGACAGATCTTGTTCTTAAACACCAGGCTTTCCGGAGCAACAGTGGCTCAGAGGTCAGTTTTGTCTTGTTTTTTTAATTTTTAAAATTTTTTCATTTCTAATACTCAGTACAGACATAATTTTTTGTACTGAATGAATTAAATCTTTATTACTAGGCCTTCAATAGCATAATTCCAGGAATTGAACTTTTGGCCCTGCCTCGTATTCCGATAATTTGTACTCTGTCTTGTTGCTCCATCTGCCTTAGTAACCGCCTTTGTTTACTGCTTAGTTCATCATTAAACTTTCCCTTGAACTAACATCAACAGCAAAAACAACACTTGTATTCACAGAATGCTTAGCACAGACCCTTGTATATACTAAGTAAACTTCTTTGTTTTAGTCACAACTGGATTGCTGGAATCTAGAACAGAGATTAATTCAGGAGAGACTTTCAATAAATATTTGTTGATTGACTTTAAATTTTTGTTATAAAGTAAATCATTGTTATTGAGTCTTATACCCGTCAACATGCACTCCCTGATGCTTACTGTATCTGCTTAGACATCTGCCTCCTGCTTGACTCATTCCTGATGTTGTTTTCTGCCTACGTATGCCACCTGCCTACCTGCATGGATTTCTTCCTGTTGCTTGACACTCCTGATGATTGAGACCCCATGAATCTATTTGGTTTCCAGATCTTATGTTTAGCTGGATCAGGTGTTTATAAAGCCTATGTAGAATTCTTTAAAAGCTGCTTAAAGCTTTTTAATTATTATAAAAAAATGATTTTCTATTTGTCTACATAGTAGTCAATAAATGTCAGCGAGATCTTTTGACAGTAAAGTGCCAGAGACAGTGATGTAATAGCAGTTGCTGGCCTCATAGTGATCATGTTTGGTCTGCTTTCTTCACAGTGACACTTCTGCATTGAGTAAATTTTGGGGAAGAGAGTAAAAAGGACAATTGGGTGAAACAATCTGTCTCTAGTAATGGGAGAATTACTCTAAATTTTTAAGTGAAATGTATTAAATATATAAAATGATTTAGAATGGTCTTATTAATATGTAAAGAAAAAGAAAATATCAAGTCAATTTGTTACATATACCATGTTCTCTTTTTCCGTTTCTTATATGGTAGAAGTTTGTTTGAATTAGAGTATATCTGAACCTTTTGTGAAATCAAAGCATATATTACACTTAGGCCCATTTTGTGGGTGTTCGTGTAGCACTTTTATTAGCTTCAACAACTAGGTTTATTAATTAGCTTCAAAACCAGGCTTATTATTTTAGTTTTATGGCATTGCGTTGATGTTCTCTGTCAGAATTGTCAATTATAACATCTTCCCATGTCAAAATAATTTTACTAAATATTTACAGTTTAATACAGCTTTCATTCCATAGGTCACGTTTAATTGTTTTATTTCTCATTATGGCAAAAAAAAGAGACATGTCCTGAATATATTTTTATATTTTTTTTAATGTATGTAATATTTTTAGTTCCTATTTCACAACCAGTTTTAAAGTAATTAAATTAGTGATCTCTGTGGGACTTCAAAATTATTATCCATCAGAACCGCCTTTATTCTCTTCAAACAAAGAAGTGAGGTGTGACAGTGGGCATGTCTGTACACACTTTCTTCTTGTCCCTGAGGAGCCTCTTTTAAGTAATCTGCCTGGCCGAAGGGACTCAAAGGTTAGATGCTGATGTTTTGGTCAAGTAGAATAGCATTAGACAGGAACAGGAAGGAAGAATTGACCAATTGTTTTCAAATGGGGGTAAGAAACTGGGCATGCAATGTAAGCTACTAATTTATCTGTTTAAACTGGAAACAAAGATTTTTAGATACTATAGTGTCAATGAAATTGTACTTTCTTTATGGTATTGTCTTAGGTGCCATATTAATTTTTTTAAAGAAGTTCAGACAGGTCAAGAGGGATGTTTGCCCTGAAAAATAGAGGGGACATCTCTAAAAGATTTTTCATCTTAGTAAAGGACTACACTACACAAGTGCTTTCAAATTTAAATTTCAAAACTATTATGTAGGCCCTCCAAAACTGTGAATTCCTGCTTGTTTGCTTTACATGAGATGTTAATTTTTCTCATTTTGTGAATGTTAGAGTTTTCAGCACTCTGATAAACTATATAAATTTATTAAAATCTAGAAGTAGCTTCAGGGTAGCATTTTATAGCAAAATGAAACTTCATATCCTTGAGGGCTTTAAAGGGGACTGAGGCAGTTCAGACATAGATATTTGTAAAGTGGGGCTTGAATTACTGCCCTACTTATTGCAGATGCACTAGTTGTATAGTAGATATATCTCCAGTTGATGATTGACTTGGCTTTCTTTTTTTTTTTTCATCTTGGTTTTCTTTTTCATCATGGGTCATTCTTAGTGACTAGTCAAACATTTATCCTCTGCAGAATATCTAAACCAGGAGTGTCAAACTCATTTTCACTGGGGGCTACATCAGCCTTGTGGTTGCCTTCAAAGGGCTGAATGTAGTTTCAACTCTTAAACAGTTAAGGAGTAGTTACATTTATATAGTCCTAGAATTATTTCATCCCTTTGAAGGCAGTCATGAGGCTGATGTGGCCCCTGGTGAAAATGAGTTTGACTCCCCTGATCTAAACAATAAACAGGAAACACACAAACCTTGATTTTTATGGGCATGTTATGTTGCAGTGTGCCTAGATTTTTGATATGTCTACCAGCATACAGTCATCATTTCCTTTGTGAAAATATTGTTTTCCTGACCTTAAATTTACTGTATGCCATTTGGATGTTAAAAATGTAACAGCATTCATGCTATATTTTTAGGCCAATTTGAATGGTATTTATTGAATTGCCACTATGAAAAGGAGCACTGTGAGGTATATATTATATCATTAAATAGCCAACATTCTTATTGAAGAATGAGTGTTTATACACGTGGAATATTTAAATAATACTTTAAGGTAGGTGACTGAGACATGGACAATTTGTGGTCTAAAAGTTGAGGGGAAGGTGAAATCGTTATGGCCTGCCTCATGGCAAAGGCAGGGTTTAAGCTGGCCCTTAAAGGGAGGAGGAATTGGTGGAAAGGCAAAAGAAAGGCTTTACAGAGCAGACAAGTGGTGTCAGAGACAAAGATGAGTCTGAATGAGGGTCCTGACTCTGCACAGCTGGGAGATGCCTTCTCCTTTTTTTTCCATCTCCCCACAAAGCCTCCAAAGTATGAGAATTTTGGAGCGGAGGAGGACCAGAGAAGGAGCTCTGTAATTTGCTTAATTTTTCAATATTTAAGAGTTTTAAAGTTAATTTTAGTTTAACTCCACTGTAGTTAGAGAATGTACTTGGTATATTTTCAGTTTCTCTGAGATTTGTAGAGACTTACTTTATGGCTCAGCACATGTTTTGGAAAATGGTACAGTGCACTTAAAGAATGTTTCTACAATGGTTGTACTTAGTATTTTGTAAATATCAGCAAGGTCAAGATAGTTAATAGTATTACTTAAATCTTCCATATCTCTACTAATTTAAAAAATCTGCTTGTTTTATTAATCGCTAAGAGGTGTAACATTTTTCAACTGTGATAATTTATTAATCTTCCTTGTATTCTGTCACTTTTTGCTTTTTATATTTGGATCCATAGTATTGGGTAGAGAGATTCAGAATTGTATCTTTTTGTTTTATTCATTCTTATACTAGTTTTCTACTGCTGCCATAACAAGTTGGGACAATTTAAGCCACACACATTCATTATCTCCCTGTCGTGTAGGTCAGAAGTCCAAAATGAGTTTCATTTAATTCACTTTCACCAAGCTACTCCTGAGGTCCTGGGGGAAATCCCTTTCCTTGCCTTTTCTAGCTTTGTAGCACTATAGTTCTTTATTCCTTGGCTCATGGTCCTTCCTCCATCTTCAAAGCCATCAGAGTAGCATCTTTAACCTTTCTGTTTTTACCTTCACATTGCCTTTTCTCTCATAGGGACTCTTGTGATTAGATTAAATCAGATGTCTAATGTGGATACCTGATATCTGATAATGACAGATAATCCTTCAACTCAGGATTTATTCACATCTGCAAAGTCTCTTTTGCCATGTAAAATCGCATTTTCACAAGTTTCAGGAAATAGGATGTGGGTATCTTGGGGTGGGTATTATTCTGTCTCTCATAATCCTGTTACCATTATGAAGTATTCCTCTGTGTCATTAGTAATATTTCTTGCCTTAAACCTTACTTTATTTGCTTTTAGGGTTCATCGACTTTCTTTTTTTTTTTAATATATTTTATTGATTATGCTATTACAGTTGTCCCATTTCCCCCTTCACTCCCCTTCCCCCTGTGCCCCCTCTCCCACCCACCTTCCCCCCCTTTAGTCCATGTCCATATGTAATACTTATAAGTTCTTTAGCTTCTACATTTCCCGTACTATTCTTGCCCTCCCCTGATCTATTTTCAACCTACATTCTATGCTACTTATTCTCTATACCTTTTCCCCCTCTCTCCTCCTCCCACCCCTACTGCTAGCCCCCCCTTGTGCCCTCTATTTCTGTGGTTCTGTTCCTATTCTAGTTGTTTACTTAGTTTCTTTTGGTTTTGCTTTAGGTGTGGTTGTTAATAATTGTGAGTTTGCTGTCCTTTTACTATACATGTCTTTTCTTTATCTTCTTTTCTTAGATAAGTCCCTTTAGCATTTCATAAAGTAAGGGCTTGGTGATGATGAACTCCTTTAATTTGACCTTATCTGAAAAGCACTTTATCTTCTCTTCCATTCTAAATGAGAGCTTTGCTGGATAGAGCAATCTGGGATGTAGGTCCTTGTCTTTCATGACTTGGAATATTTCTTTCCAGCCCCTTCTTGCCTGTAAGGTCTCTTTTGAGAAATCAGCTAACAGTCTGATGGGAACTCCTTTGTAGGTTACTGTCCCCTTATCTCTTGCTGCTTCTAGGATTCTCTCCTTCGTTTTTACCTTGGCTAATGTAATTATGATGTGCCTTGGTGTGTTTCTTCTTGGGTCCAACTTCTTTGGGGCTCTCTGCGCTCCTTGGATTTCTTGGAAGACTGTTCCCTTTGCCAGTTTGGGGAAGTTCTCCTTTATTATTTGTTCAAATAACTTTTCCACTTGTTGGTCTTCCCCTTCTGGTACCCCTATAATTCGGATGTTGGAACGTTTAAAGGTGTCCTCGATGGTCTTAAGCTTTTCTTCGATTTTTTGAATTCTTATTTCATCATGCTCTCCTGCTTGGTTGATTCTATCTTCCTTCTGGTCCACTGTGTTGTTTTGAGATTCAGATTCCTTCCTTTCACAATTGGCTCTTCTCCATGTGTCTTCCTGCATCCCTTTTATGGTAATCTGCATTTTTTCATGTAATTTGGATCCAAAATCCACCAGTTCCGTGAGCTTCCTGATCACCAGTGTTTTGAACTGTGCATCTGATAGATTGGCTATTTCTTGGTCACTCAAAAGGATGAGTCCTGGGGGTCTGATCTGTTCTGCTGGAAACATATCTTATGTCTTTCCCCGTCTCTCCTATTATTTTACTTATTTATTTATTTTTTCTCCGGTCTGGTCGCTCTTGTTACGGTGGGGGGCGGAGCCTTAGGTGTTCACCGGTGCTGGGTGCTCCAGTCGCTAGCTTGTGACGTTATATGTGGGGGCAGGGGCGGGAGTGGGGACAGGAGGGATCAATGGCGACCCTTCCGTTCTCCTGGAGTCAGACACTTCCCTGGGCTTCTGGGCTGTGAGCTCTGCCCTGATCCCCAGTCGCCGCCCCACTGATTCCCCCAGCCGCCGCTTGTGTACTCAGGGATCACCGCTACACCGCTGCGCTCGCTCCTGCGTCCCGGATTGCTGTTGCGCCGATTCTGCGCCAAATTTCCCCCGACCGCCGCGCGCCTGCGACCCGCGCCAGCCCCACGCCTGCTCGCTTGGCTCGTCGTCCCCTACCAGTCTGGATGTACGGGTCTACTTCAACTTCTAGGCTGTCCGTCTTCCTTTTAGATAAATCCTCTGACAGTTCTGATATTATGACTGCAAATCATTGTTGTAAATTATTGTTGCTCTGTTCTTGGTTGTGCGAGGAGGTACGGTGCGCCCACCTATTCCTCCATCTTGCCGGAAGTCATCGACTTTCTTAAATCTCCAAGCTTATGTCTTCCAGCAAGTTTGGAAATTTCTTGCTAATTATCTTTTCAAATATTGTTTGTACCGTGTTTTCTTGCTCTCCTCCTGGGGCTCTAATGGCATGTACATTGCATGTTGAGTGTCCCACATCTCCCTTATGCTCTTTCTCTTCTCATTATTTTTTCTTTTTGTACTTCAAATGGAATATTTTTATTGTTCTCTTCTTGAGCCAAACATATCTTCTTTGTCCAAGCTGTTGTTAAACCTATTTAATTAGTCCTTAATTCAGATACTATATTTTTCAGTTCTAGAATGTCCATCTGTTTTTCTAGATTCAGATTGAAATTATCTTTTCATCTATTTGTTCATGTTTTCTTTAATATAATAATTATTTTAAAATCCTCATCAGCTGACTCAAATATCTTGGTCATTTGTGGGTTTTTTTTCCATTATTTGTTATTTTTCCTCTTGATCACTGGTCACATTTTCCTTCTTCTATTAATATGTCTTGACCTTACTGACTTTTCCAGATATAATGTGTAAAAGACCAATAGAGGGAGATTTTTGTTTGTTTGATTGGTTGATTGGTTGGCTGGTTGGTTTTGGAATGAGGCATGGGTTAAAAGAGATTGGGAATCACTGTGTGTAGTATGGTAGGGGCATAAGGACATCTGCTTTGCTTGTGAAGGAATTGGGAATCGTATTTGTTAAAATGATTGGTAGAGTAGAGCCAAATTAGGGATTTTTCTCTAGAACTTGATCAGAGATTGAGTCAGCTCTGTGACTTTTAACAAATGTTTATACTTAGAAAATTATTAACATAATTTTCTCTGATTTTCTTATTTTTATTTAAAAATTATTTATTTTTAATGTCAATATTTTATTTATAGCCCAAACAGAATTTATCTTCTTGTTTTTAAATTTTAATTTTCAACCCCAGTTGAGATTCATTATTTTGTATTAGTTTCAGGTGTATAACATAGTGGTTAGACAATCATTAAGCTGTGTGATCTTGAGCAAATTATTTAATCTCTTATTATCTAAGTTTCTTCAAAAGAATTATAGTATCTATTTCACAGAGTTATCATGAGGAGTAAGTGACTATGTCTGGCAACATGGTAAGTGTTCAGTATGTGTTGGCTATTACTTATCTGAGGGCTGAGAATAGGCTATTGGTTTTGGTTACATGGAGCCATTAGTGTCTTTGTTAGGAGGGCGTTCAGTTTGGGGGTGACAAACGTGAGTGGATGAGGGTTAGGGGAGAATGAGGAATTTGAGATAGGAAGAATAGGCCACTATTTTGAGAGCACTATAATGGGGATTAGAAAATGGGTAGCCAGAGGGGGCCATGAGGTTAAGTGATGAATTTAAAACATGAGAATAAAAATAATTATAATTATAGTAATCTTCACAGCAACTCTATAAACTAGGTACTACTTTTACCCCCATTGTAAAAATGAGGAATCTGAGGTGTAAAGAGAGGAATGCAATTATAGAATGGTTTGTATGCTGAGAATGATCTATCTAGTAGGGAGGGAAGAATGCAGGAGCTGAAGGGATAATTCCAGGAGTAAAGTTTTCAAGTAGGTGAGAAATGATGGAATGCAGCCTGCAAGTGGAGGCAGTGGCCTTTGATAGGATCAGGGAATGTTCATTCACTTGAACAGCACTGAATGCAAAGAGTAGATTTGAAGTGGGGAAAAATGTTTTATTCCGATAGTTTGTCATTTCTCATTGACGTAAGAAAAAACGGGGATTAGCTGGGAGTGGGGTTGGAGATGTTAGAGAAGAAGCAGTGAAATAGTTATTTTGGAAAGTGAGTAAGACAACTTCGGATAAGCTGAGCTTTTTGGTAGTGCTAAGGGCTCCTTTGAAGATTGTGATCAGAAATTTAAAGTGGGGGTTGTCGAAGCAGGAGAGAAAAGGGAGTTAGGGAACTCAACCTCTTTGAGAAGGAGTAGAGGGTGAATTAATGTCTAGAAGCCAAGAAAGGATTGAAACAGTCTTTGCCCTTGAAAAGCTTAAAGTCTGCATGCTAAAGTGGTGCACACCTAAAAGGATACATAAGTAAGTAAACCATAGATGCGAAATGGATCCCCTAGACCACAGGCTTTGTTTCTTCAAAGGAGGGGGGAACACTGTGGGCAACATGGCTGGTTAAAGTGAAGTGCGAGCATTGATTGGGTAATAAAGTGTGTGAAGATGCCAAAAGGATAATCACTTAGCATCTCTTAGGATATACGTAATTATTTAATATATTTTATGGCATAGATAATTATGTAATACATTATATTTTCTATATAATATTCTCCCTATGTTATATAACTTATATATTATATATGTACTTTTTTTACAAACTATATTCTGTAACTTCACATTTCTGTTAGAATTTACAGAAGTTTCTTTTTTGAGTAGTGTAAGCTTTCTTTGACTTGAACATGAAGGGTTGTCTGGAAAGAAAAAACATACTCTACATATGAGCTAAAGGAGAAGTTATTTTTGTATACAAAGTAAAATGTTAATAAGTCATATAGTTGATATAATGATGTGTTTGTAACTGTTTTGTAACCATTTTGCCCACTATTGAGTGAATTTATTATTTTTTCTTATTACATGTTTTTTTTTCTTAGGGCCTAGTTAAGTATGACCTACTCCATGTTTTCAGTCATTTCAATGAACAGGCAGCCTTCTGTTTCAAACAGAGAAACGTCTGTTAGTGAGAAACATGCAACAATAATGTGGGACTTTTCTTAGTAGTTTGTTTTGGAACTTTATATACACTTTTATAAAGCAGCTGCAAGGAAAAGTGTGTGTAGGTTTTTGTTTCTTAAATGTTAATGTAAGGAATATTTAAAGAACTGTATGAAGCTTTACAACAGACCTTTATTTGACTATTACTATTTAAATTTTTTTCTGCATTTCAGTTTTATTAGATGACTGCAATTTTACATAAGATCCTAGATATTTTTATTACACAAACATATTTTTTACAAAATATTTTTCTAAATGTTGCAGTTATTTTGGACAGAAATTTCTGTACATGTTTAAATTAATTTTTTACTTTTTAAAATAGCACTTAATATTAAAGACAATTAAGAAGTAAATTCTCAGCTATAATTTTATCACATAAATGGCTTTAAATTTTTATTCTAAATTTTAATGACTTACTATTTTTTAATTTGAGGAAAAAGGGCCTTATAAAAATTTCATTTATATCGGCAAAATTTGTTTGTACTGTGTATTTGAAATTTGTGTAAGCTCAGTAAGGAATGTATAATATTTGGAATAGTATAGATATTGCTGAAATAGTATGTAGGTATCACTCATTTTATACTTAATTTGCTAAGAAGAACTCTTAAATTTTTATTATTTTCTTTGTGATGTATTTATCTAAAGTTCAATTAGGAACAAGTAAGAAGTCTACTTGCTATTGAAATTATAGAAAACATAGTTGCAGAACTATTGACTGTATTTTCCTATTTCTATATTATGACATGATGGTAGTATTACTGTGCAAGGAGGAGGTGACATTTATGCTAAATTGTGTTATCTCAAGGAAAAAGGGATTTTTTAGGTTAATGGCTCAAAATATTTATCGCCTATTTTTCAACTCTTTTTGGACGTGTTTTCTGATTATCAAAAGAGTAACAACTTTGATTATTTTTAGTACTACATAAGGTAGTGAAACTACCTAGAACATATCATTCTTTCTTAATTTAACAATATTTTTAAAGTAGCTGGAAAAAGCAGTAGATATTTTATGAGGTCTTTTATTTTCTACTCAAGACATCTTTTTTCCCTGGTCTTATTTGCTAGTAAGGTCAGAAGAATGAAGTGGTCTTTTTCCATACGTTAGTGGCTCTAAGATTTTAATATGTGTGAAAATCTCCTGAGTGTTTGATAAATTTGTGGATACCCATATTCAAGCCTCTAGAAATTCAGATGTACAAGTCAGAATGTTTAACAGGCTCCAGGTGATTAGAATGTACTTGGTCCATTTAGAAACTGGACCCCTGGAGAATTTAGAAAATTTTCAACATTAACTTAATTCTCACTAGTATTAACTCAATGTTAATTTCAACATTAACTCAATTTTTATTAAATTATCAACACTAGTCTTAAAAGGACTAAGACTTTGCAGTTGATCTAGGCTTGTTTTAAAAACTTACATGAAAGTATTTTAGCTATTTTAATAGCTTTGGAAATTAAAATAAGTGCTTCTGTTTTGGATTGTAATAACATTGTACATTTGTAGAGTTCTACAATTTAATAAACACCATTACATCTTTTTGCCATTTTATCTCCATAATAAGCCTGTGAAGAATTATTATCTTCATTTTATGCACTGGGAAATAGGCTAATGAAAGTTAAGTGACTTTCCCTAGGTCACTTATATATGAGCATATATAAGTGACTGCTTCTCTCTATAAGCAGTCACTAGAATGTAAGTCTTCACTTGTAGCTGAATGCTTTTTCCATGATATCTAATAATATAAGCTATCTAAAATCGAAGAGTTACAAAAGTATATATACACATATGTGTATACATGTTACATATATATATTCATAAACATAAACATCATCAGGCACCATTAAAGTTTTCCAACTAGAAAAGTTAGCAGGCTGATTAGATTTTAGTATTTTTTTTAGAAAGTAAATATGCTTTATCTTACAAATCCTGGACTGTGAGTTCCCTGTGTAAGGGCATGGAATGTGTGCTGTAATATCTGTATTTTAATTGCCTAGCCTACTTTTTTGCACAGAGCCCCCAGCTGTTCCACAACTGTTTGATGAGTGAACGAATGGATAAATGAATGACCTTTAGGCTTCTGTATCAAGAGGGAGTATTTTGAATTTTTTGACATGTATTCTTGTGTTAAAATGGGAAAGGCTCATTATTGGGCTGTTGATATGTAAATGGAGATGATGCATTCCTGAATCATGAATACAGATGTAGTGCCAGTTCTCACAAGCAGATGCCAAATAATGCTTCCTGAAGAAGCACAATGGTGACAAGAAGGTAGTTTTCTTTTCTTTTTTTTTTTTTTTTTGGTAACACATTGTAGAGTATTTTATAGTTTTTAGGTCCTATACACACTTTTTAAAAGTAATATAATTTATTTTACCAGGGTAGAACTAAATTCTCAGTAGAGATGAAAGGAATTCCTTATATTTTAGAATTATATCAGAAAGCCTTAGGAGCATCTAAAGAAAATATTTCTAAACCCAATATACCTTTAAACTACTGTTTTAACTTTCTCCTTACTTTTCTAGAAAGAAATAGACTCACATTCTGTTCCGCACAAGTGGTTTCGGTAGTTCAGGAAGATTTCCAATATTCTAGTCTATGTCTACTAGAGCTCCTTTTGTGTTATATAAAATAAAGTGTCTTTAGTCTCTCTTCCTAAGTGTGTAAACTCTCCTAAAAGGCACTCTCACCTTTCTTTTTCTAGAACCAGATTATTCTGTATGCCAGTTATTTAGAATGTCCAAATAGATAGTTTTTGTGGGCCACTAGTTTTTATTTTGTTTTATCCATATGTATAATTTGCTGTTTAAAGGACTAGTAGGAAGAATTAGTGAATCAAATATAGCCAGTGTATTTCTCTACACAGTTGCATATTTGCAATTCATAACTAGTTTAGCAAGGAAGTATATAAAGTCAATGGTTCAAAAGACACTTTGGATAAACTGGTTTGAATGTATTTCTACAATCCCTCCTTTTAAATGTTATATAAAAATGATAAATGCATTTATTACTAATCCTGAAATCCCATTTCCAAAAGGTAAATGTATACCCTTTTCTTGAAAAGTAAGATTTGAGAATTTAAGAAGAGAAAACACTTTAAACATTTCTCATGGAGACATGCTTCTGATTGATATATTCTGGGCACTGGTTTTAATTCAGCATTTGGCGTTTAGCCAGGTGTTCCTCCCATGCACTCTCAAGTTCTTTCAGTTGCCTCAGTGAGATTCTGTAGAATCATGGGAACTTGGCCTTCACAGTTGTTGATGACATTTTACTGTGAGCACCCTTTAAAATCCTTGTTATACTGAACTTTTATCTAAAATATCTTTTTTCAGTATAAGAAGTGTTTTTCAAAAATTTTCTTTATAAATAAGGCAATTGGGCAAAGGATTTGCTTTGAAATCTTTGCTTTTTAACCACTTTACTTTTCCATCTATTATTATTTATTTTGACCTAGAAAGTTTATTTTCCAATATAATTCTCTCATCTTTTAGCTCTCCCTAGAATAGCTTCCAACTATAGAAATTGTTCCTTTCAAGTGTTCTGTTTTTCCTTCCACACTATACTTTCTGATGTTTTCCTTTTGACAATGATTCCCATTGGGTTCCCAGAGCATTTTTTTGTATTCCCTCTTGCAATACTTATTTTATCATTTTTAACATGGCTGAATTCTCTGAAATTCAAGTTCTGTGAGGGTAAACTCTTACCTTATTCATCTTTGTTATCTGTGCCAAGCATAGGGATTTTGAGAAAGCACTTGCTCAGTAAATATGTGTTCTTTTAAATTAAATTAATGTTTCAGTCTGGTTTCCATGAATGTAATCCTATTAAAACCACATCTCTAGGAGCCTTTGTAAAACCTAGACAGAAGATGGTTTTTTCTTTTGGTACAGTTAGCCATTTTCTTTTAAACTTGTTCTGATTTCAGATGCATCATCAGAACTACATATCTTCAATGATACCTTCTTTTCCTCTAGGGATAAAATAGTCTTCAGAGATTCATTCTAAGTCATCCTTTCTCTATTGGTGTACCTAGTTAATACTGCTTGATACTGTTCACAAACAGCCATGATTACCAAGAAAGTAGCAGCAGGTAAATATACTCCTCTTCTAGCATTAAAAAAGACCCTGGACTCTACTCTCCTTATACACCTCCAAAAGTAGGGCTGAACATTCAGCCATGGGTAAAGAAAGCTGTGAATGATGGAAAACAACTTTAAATCCTTGAGCTGGGGGCTTTTCAATATAACCAAGAAAAGCACTTTTTTTGGGTGTTTTTGTAATCACATTAACTCTGCTTTGTTTCCATATTGCTGTTTTCACTTATTAGCAAAAGAGCTTTATGTCACTATTGTACAAAGGAAGCACAAATAGTACATGCTAGATACTTGTATACATAGGTGATAAGGGATGCTGTTCATTTCCTATTCTTTGCTTTGGATGCCAGTAAGATTTGAAATAAGTTAATTGGGACGGAATCACATAAGAACATATTAAAATCCTTGAACTTCCACTAAATAATTTATTTTTACTTTTGGCTGTCAGAAATATGAAATCCATCCTTCAGAAGAGCCAATTAGTGACTTATAGATGATTGTTAAGAAAAATAGTGTGATTCCCCTTCCCTTTTATATATCATTAGTCTTTAGAGATTCAGCCTAATTCTGTCCTAATAGAAAATGTGACTTTCATTGCTGAAGTTGTCATAATTTTCCTGAAGTATATTTCCACATCAGACATGAGATACTTGCTGGCCATATAACTTGGGATAAATTATGTCTCAGGGTTTCTCATTAGTAAATGGGGGGTATCCAGCTCAGGCAGGGTCCTTATAGGATCTGACTTATTTTCCTAGCCTAAATTAATTTCCTTCTTGCTCAGCTCCAGTGATGCCTCCAAGTTTTCTGTTTATCTTGTCCTGTTCCCCTCCTGTCCAGAGCAGGTTGGGATTAAATCTTTTCATGATTGCTAAGCTCCCCTGGGATCCTCTCATGGAATCTTTGCTCTTTATTAGACCCGGAGTTAAGACTGAACCTGGCTGCCTTTGCAGTAGAGGGTCTCAACATTCCCTATTTCCCTCTCCTGTTTTATATGTTGCCTTAGCATGCTCCTGATTCAGGGCCCTGAATCTAAGCCTTCTTAATTGTAAATATGCACATGTAACTAATCCTCTTGACAACCATAGAAGTTAGGTACCTGTATCTATTTTGGGGACAAGAAAACTGAGGTACAGGGAGATTCAGTGACTTGCCCAAGTGCATTGAACTGTGGAGTGGTAGAGTCAAATTTCAAATTCTGATCATTTAATCTGATACCAAGGTCCATGTTCTTCATCACCTCACTATGCCAACATTTTCTATACACAGAGTTCATGTCTTCTTTGGTGCAGGAAGTCTGTGTATGGGTTTTCTGTGGCTTTTCCTCATCTCCTGATTACATAACTTAGTGCATATCAGTACCTGAATTTTTATTGAGTTTCTAGTATTTCTTGAGGGACCACCTGAAGAACCTAATTCCATTCACAGAGCACAATCTCCATAATTGTAGGGTTTCCTCATGTCCTGACACTCAAGTCCTTGTCTTTGCTGTGTTTATTGACGCACATCATCTGGAGTTTGAGGCCAACATGCCCATCAGTTTTTTGTTTTAAAGAATATAGAATATATACAAAAATGTATAATTCTATTCATTTCTCAAAACTTTTGTTATTATATATTTAGAATCTTAAGAAAAATATAAGAAATTAAAAAGTAAGATAAGAAGTGTCTATATGCCAGCCCAGAGAATACTGTTTGTTAACATGTACTTTCTTCAGACCTTAGACAAACACACATACATATGTGCCATGTACATAATTTTTATTCTATATTTTTAACTCAGTGAAGGTAGTTAAGTTGTTATACTATTTTATAGTATTCTTTTAAAGATAAGGTTATTTCCATTTACATGGACAATATCATAAACGGGTTTCATAGCTTCTTATTTGGTAGTGTCATGTCATGACTCAGAGCAGATTTCCTTGTTTTAGTCTTCGTGGCATGTATCTTTCCATTTCTTATATGGAATGATGTGGCCAGTAGTTGTGCAGGCCAAAAACCTTGGATTTTCATTTGTCACATTTCACCTGTAATCTGTCAGCAAATCCTGTGGCTCTACCTTCTAAAGTATGCAATATTTGAATAGTTTTTATTCAAGGGTAGACACTTTGTTTTATTCAGTGTTCTTACTCTATCTAGTGCAGGGGTGTCCAACCTTTTGGCATCTCTGGGTCACACTAGAAGAAGAGTTGTCTTGGGCCATACATTAAATACACAAACATTAACAGAAACAAAACAGTATCTCTTAATGTTTTAAGTAAATGTACGATATTGTGTCGGGCTGCATTTGTAGCCATCCTGGGCCATAGATTGGACACTCCTGCAGGTCTAGTGCTTGACACATAGTTGTTCAATAAATATTTGTTTAGTAAATGAATGAATGTGGAGCCAAATGATTCCTTAGAGATTCACTTGGCACAGTGGGATTCCTTTTCTTCTTTAAAAAATAGTGTAGGCATAAGGAAAAATGTGGTTAGAAAGGTCATGAAACTACTAGGCTGGCTGTCAAGGAACATTTTGCAATGTGAGATAGTTAAGAATATAATAAATAATAACTTTTAAAGTAATAATAACTTAAAGTTTATCTGAGAGCAGAAGGATGATTAACTTTAGTTACCATTTTTGAGCCTGTGGTTGCATGATAAATCAACTAAAATAATCTTTGCAATAATTAGCATGTATTTCAACAAGTATTTATGGAATACATGCTCTTTCCAAACAAATATAAAGAATGGATTTTGGAATTAAATATTTTACCTTCTATATGGGGAAACAGATACATCCAAGAAATAGGAAAGGAAAATGTATTGCAGGGTAACATTTAGCATAAAATGAGTCAAGCTAATAAATGATGGAGTTCAGAGAATGAAAAGGTTAATGTTGGCTAAAATGCTAGAGAGGTCCCTATCTGAACCTTGGATGATGGATTGGATTTGTAGAAAGAGGTATTGAATATTTGATGGAGGTAAGGAAAAAAAGATTCTGAAGACTTATATAACAATATAAAGAGTTTGAATTGAAAATTTTAAAATTAGAGGCTAACAGTCAGATAAATGTTTGAGAAACACAGTAAGTGGTGGCCTATCGAGAATGCACGGGGGAGAGATGGTGGCTCTGGCACGAATACAATTAAGGAAAATAGAAAAGGCTCTTGTAGTAATTTAGGAGAGATGCTGGTGTTCTGAACTCAAGTAGAGTCAAGTGGGGTTTTTTTGTTACCCTTTATTAATATTGTTTGTTCAATGTATTACTGCTCCCTTTTTACCATGTTTTACGATGACCTTCATACAGGTTTCTGTTATTGCACATAGTACATAATATTGCAGTTATTTTCACACTTCTGTCCTCTACCAGTTTGTAGTCATCTCGTGTCCTAGTCATGTCAGTGCTCAGAAAATGTAGGACAAATGAATGAGTTTAATGACCCCCCTGAGATGTTTGGTTAGCATGGGATGCATCTAAGTCAGTTAACTTAAGTTTTGCTCCCAGAATGGAAGTTAAAATAAGTTCTTAAGTTGGGGAATAGTCAAAGGCTGTTCATATAAATATGTTAAAGTAGTTCAGGCGATTGGCACAAAATTTAAAAATGTGCATCTTGACAATGTCAGTAAAAAGCACATTCCCTACCTTTCAACTTCCTCAGACATGTCTGTTCTTTTTTGTCTTATAATTTGTCCTTGATTCAATTGCCTTCATCTCGGTTATCAAATGAAATGAAAGCATTCATATAGAGAGTGCTAAAATGAGCAAAACATTACATTTAATGTTTAAATATAACAGAGTTAAGTATCTAGCAGAGAAAAATAACTTTTTAATATTTTATCTTAGAATTCTTATCCTATCAAAAACTTTTTTGATGTCCTTTATATGGAGAACCCCTAGGCACATAGCAGTTTGGTATAAACCCTTATGATTTCAAAGCCAAGATTAGAAAGAGTCACTGTTTACAAAATCTGAGAGAATGGACAAGAGAAATGTGTCTGCAGATACAAAGTACATATATGTCACTTTGGGCTCTTTAAGTACTTTTTGTAATGTTTTCTTAGCCTCATTACAACCTGAGTAGATAAGCAGGTTAGATAGTTTATTTATGTTTGACAGATTAGAAAATGTGGTGTTATCTCCCATCAGCAGCTTGTTTTTCTTTAATTCCTTTTATCTCTGTGCATAATCTCTAGTAGAAGAGCTTTATGAATTATCATTTAATACTAAACATGACCACTTTAAACCAAAATTCATGGCCTCTCCTTATGATGTGTTTTTTTTAAGTGTAGAGTATAAATTTCCCTGAAGAGTTTAGTGCATATTTTGAGTAGTGTGTACAGCATTGTTGGCACCAGTGATAAGAATATGTCAGTTGCTTTGAGTTTTCAGCGAAAGTTTCAGTTAGAAGAATCCTTTTTGGTTGTCAGTTTGACTTGTGGTTACATAAAAGCCTTTTGGGATACAGTTTGCAAGTCTGGCTAAGAGCATTGGGTTAGATTTGTGTGGGTGGCTGTGGTTGAGGCAAAACTGTTGTGTCATACTCAAAATCTGAGGAATTTGATCCTCTCTTTATCTAACATTGTGTTAAGTCTGTAAGCTCAGCACCCAGCTATTTATAGCTTTGTGGACAGTGCTTGCCACAGGACTATTTTTGCCACTGGTCGAGTTGCTGTGGCCATGTGTGAAGGGCTGTGGGCCAGGAGATCCCAAATAGTAGTTTGTCATTATTTGGGAGAACTTGTGAATATGTAGATTCCAGGGCCTCACTCCAGGGGTCTATCTGGTAGGTCTGCAATGAGGCCCAGGAAGATTTTGCTCACACAGTAAATATTTGAGTGATGACAGTATGTGCCAGGAACTTTTCTAGGTTATGAGGATATCTCAGTATTTCTCTCTTGGAGTCTTCTTGCTACAGTATGTGTATGTGTGTGGGAGTGCAGGGATCACTGCTGGGAAAAAGACAGTAACATAATAAGTTAATTATATAGTGTGTTAGAGGGTGATAAAATGCTGGAAAAATAGAGTTGGTTAAGGTGGAGTAGCAGTGTAGGGAGTGGTGTGGAGGGGTGGGGATTGGAGTGGTGTGGGGGGGTGGGGATTGGAGGTGGGGATTGGAGGGGTGGGCGTGCAGTTCTCAATACTGTTTTGATATATGTTTAACCACACTTTGAGAAACACTGTTGTAGAAACTATAATTTAAAATGGCAATTTAATATGATTTGTCATCGATGTGGTTCTTAAAATTTTTTAAATCTTAATATTAAGTCTGATCATTTTATTGTGAATTACAAAGAACTGAAGAGTTACAGTTTTATTGGGATAAAATTTGTAGACCATAAAATTTACCCAATATGAGTGTTTAGTTCAATAAATTTTGATAATTTTTTTCAGTTGTGTAGCTATCATCACAATACAGTTTTAAAAGGTTTCCATTACCCCAAGATTTTTTGTACTTGTAAGTATCAAAGGAAATGACATCTGAAAGTGCCATACACATATTAATTAATCAATTACCTGATGAATAAGTGATAGACCAAGCTTTCCTGAACTTGAATGTCTAAGTTCTTCCTCTTAGTGAAGTATATTCCCATGACAAAATTATGGAGGAGATTTAAGTAGTAGTTGGGGTTGAACTTACATGATCGTTAAAGTCTTTTCTGAGTTTCCTAAGTTCTGAGGCTGAATGAGTTCACAAGTGGAAAGCCCATAAAACAGTGCCTGGCACATAATATGTGTTGCATAAGTGTTTGTCATCATTCTGTAAATCTGTAGAATCTTTGTGGTCTTTGTTAATTTGGATACCAGTACTGTTCAGGTATATCAATACTGTTTGATTGTAAAATGTACATGAAAATAGCAAAATTAACTAAAATGCAATCCAGTGTTTCATTTATGTCTAATTATTTGTAAATAGATTCACCAAAAGCAATAAGTGGGATTGCTTGGCTAGAATCACATATAATTTCTGGAAGGACCTGGAAAATGAAAGAAAATTAAGTTTGAATTAGCTGAAATTTAATAAGTTTCCTGTTTTAAAAAGACAGGTAGACTCAGGCTGGTTGTCTCAGGTTGGTTGGAGTATCATCTTATACATGAAAATGTTGCAGGTTCAATTCTGGTGAGGGTGCATACCTAGGCTTGTGGGTTTGATTGCTTGGGGCAAGTTCTGGAGGCAGTGAATAGATGTTTCTCTCCTTCATCTGTGTTCCTTTCCCTCCCTCCCTCTTTCTCCCCTTCTCTCCCTTACTCTCTCTAAAATCAGTAAACATATCCTCAGGTACTGATTAAATTTAAAAAGGCAAATAGACAAAGACTGTGGCATTTGACATGCAGATAACACCTGTATTGCGTACTCTGCCCAATTTACAGAAGCATTGGTTTAGGAAAAGTGCTTTCTGGATGCCCCAGGGCTCGATTAGCATCTGAATGGAGCAATGAAAAAGTTGAAACCAAGCATTCAGAACGAGGAGGAAAGGACTGCAGGATTCCTGCATTTGGGCGTAGTGTTGTAGGTCCTCAAGTTCTGGAATATGCCTGTACTGATCTGGCTGACTGCTACACCTAATCCCAGCCATTGTGCTTGTACTGCTGTGCTGAGCTCAGTATTATACAAGTTAAAAGCTTAACCTCTTTACTTATATTTCCTTGTTTTTTTATTGATAAATTTGGGTGGTTTAATGTGAGGATTAAATGAGATTAAATGGAATAACACGAAAACCCAGTGCAATGCCAGGCATACTGTAAATGCTAAGCCTATGTTAGTAGTTCCCGTTTTCCTTACTCCACTGCAAGCACAGTAGTGGTTAAAAACTGTTCTTTCTTTCTTATTCCTTTGGGGAAATTATCAAGCTGTTGCCTCAGTTAGTTTAATACTGCCTATTTTAGCCTGGGCTTTCCTAAACAACAGACTGAGGCAAAGCCTAGGAGCTAATGATCTGTCAGGAATACAACCCTAGGGTAGCAAAGGGATGGGGAAAATGAAGCAAGGAAGAGAAGATAGGGTAGCAAATACAAAGAGCACATTACTGAGTGGTGAACACAGCAGTGTCACTTGGGATTTCTCTGGATAAGCCATATTAAAACACTCATTTCAGAAGAGTCTGTTGGAGGGAGGAAAGGGGAATAATTTTTTTCTTTCTATCTCTTGTCTTTTATTCGTCGGTGTGTGCCCCCTGGCCTACTACTAGGTTCTGCTACTGAGCCTCATGGGCAGCTGCTGGGAAGCCAGATCTTGCCACCAATGGAGCAGCCCTTCATTTCAGTCTGGAAGCAGTGGGAGGTGCCAGGGCCTCTGTGAGTCTAGTCGCACCACGTCTGGTGCCAAGATGCTGCAGGCAGTTCCAGTGCAGCACCAGGAGCCCAGCCCTCTCAGCAAGTAGGGCTGAGACAGCTTACAGGAGGTGATGATGCAGGTGGGGCCAAGATATCTGTAGAGGATCAAAAATGGCTTAGTACACAGCAGGTCCTGTATAATGCTATTGTGTCGGAAACATATCTTTTCATTTACTTGTTTTTTTAAAAGATTTTATCTATTTATTTTTAGAGAGAGGAGAAGGGAAGGGGAGAGAGAGGGAGAGAAACATCAATGTGTGAGAGAAACATCTCTTGGTTGCCTTTCACACTCACCCCCACTTGGAAACTGGCCCACAACCCAGGCATGTACCCTGACCAGGAATTGAACCATGACCTTTCATTTTGTGGGACAATGCTCAACCAACTGAGCCACACTGGTCAGGGTGGAAACATTTCTTTTTAAAATGTGTTAATCCATTTATATATATCATCTAGTATAGTTTCCTTATAGTACATATTATTTTGATGGCCTTGATTTTATTTTACGCTCTTATTGGTGTGAGCCAGCACTGCAGATGCTGCTGAATTCTCCTTTGAGTGTGAGTGCACACTACTGCAAATGCCGTCAGCCAGGGAGAGCACCAACTGCCTCCTTGAGCTGAGGGCATTGTACCAAGTGTAATACACTTCACATTGGCCTTTTCAGTGACATTTATTTTCTTTTTTCTGGCACACCTACATGATTGACAAAAGGTGTGGAAGTGTTGGGTTTGCCACAGAGAAACAAAGGACTAATTATTGGATTGTAAAGCAAGTGATCAGTGAGAGATTCTCCAGGAAAATACTGAGTAAACTGAGGGCAATCTCCTTTCTGCACAGCAAAAAAGTGTACACATCTGTCACCTGAAGGAACTGGCCAGGAGTTGTGTGAACAGGAGCTGGGAGAATGATGGTAGGGGCAGTGTGAAAAGCCTGTGTATAATATGTCAGACTGTTCTCATTCTCCATGAATACACTCTATTAATTCCCATCTGCTTATTCATGCTTCTTCCCTTTGGCTGGAAATAATCCTTTTTTTATAGGCCTAGTTTCTGCCAATTCTCTCTTTCCTCCTATAATAAGAGCTATTTTATCTTAGCCCCTGATTTGTGCTTTTGTGATTATCTTTATCAATCTTTGCTTTTAAAAATTATTGCTGTTAAAACCACTTAGCTTTTACTTTGTATATTATAGACCTTATATACCTATATATACACGTCTGTGTATATATATGCATACATACACATACACACACAGGTGTGACAGACTTGTTTCTCCAAGTAGATGGTAATGCCTTGTGAATCAAAATTCAGGTTTTAAACCTCCTGTTTTTCTCTACTGAATTTAGTACAGGACCCACGTTAGCATTACCAGAAAACTATTCAGATGGTGTCTCCTGTCAACTGACCACCAGCTATCTGAACTCCAAAACTGAAAAAATTCTGAAAATTCTTGTTTGAATCCTTCAGTGTTCACCTTGTTGCTATTTGTCATCCAAAACTTAAGAACCAAATAGATTTGCAATTTCTTGCTATCAGAGTTTGCAATCAAACTCTACCCAAGCTGAGGAACAAACAGATTTAGACAGCATAGGGCACCCGTCCTTTGGGATTCGTGTTGTGTTTCAGGGATGGGACCGGCAGTTACGCTGACACTCTAGCTACAGCTCCTGCTGACTGCAGTAATAATCATCATAACCATGTTGTTATCCTTGTTAACCAGGGCTGCAGCCAGGCGTATGTTGTCTTCTGTTGTCTGATTAAACCGGAATTTTCTCAGCTACTACAAATTCTTATTTAAATCATTCACTCATATGAAAATGTAGTAGGAATGATCTGAATGCCCACAATGTGTAAAAGTTGTACCATGAGTGCCTTGTATGGCTGAGAGAGCGAGCTGAGGTGATTTTTTTTTTTTAGTTGCCATTTTGAGTTGTTCACAGTCTTCTCTCTCCTACCATCCTAAGAACCTGCCAAGTGGAATGCATTGTGTTAAATGGGAGAAGGGATACAAGGAGATGAGTCAGAGATGTTGTTACAGCCCCCTAAAACACAGTTTAATGGAAATGTGAGTGGGGGAGAAAAAGATGTTCCATATGAAGGGAAGGTGTTTAGTGGGAGTGGGCGTGGCGAGGAAGAAGAAGGTGTTAAGCCTTTAAATCCAAATTGCATGACATCCCAGCTGATCTTGGGGCAGAGAGAGAGGCTGTGTGGTAGAAACTTCTTACAAACTTCTACAACATGTAGTTATTAATGGGGTTTGAAATAATTTATTTAAATAGCTGTGAATTGAAAATTTAAAGGATTTTTATCTTCATAACAATAGATACCTCAGAAAAAGTGCCTTGTGCTCTGAGAGAGTAATAGGTAACCATGTGCTGGGAATGACCTGCTCCTGGAGAGGGTGGCCATTCTCCCAGTAGTCCTGAATCTTGGCATGCCCTGAAGACCAGTGGAAGATACTTGATTATGGTAACTGTATCTCCCCTAAAATTCTTTCATGGTTTAAATGCTTACAGATGTCATTTGGCTCATGAGGACTCTGCCCTGTGGCAATGGCAAGCAGACCCCAGTGAAAAGAATTCTGTGGGGAGCCAATATTTTAGTTGCCAGTTAGGGCATCCAGCTAATGTGCCATGGGACACATTACTTAGCAATTTACATTACAATTGCTCCTTCAAAGGCTGTGCTGTGGATGATACAATACTATATCTTGTTTATATGTAACTCATGAATGAACAAATTTTATATGTGAAAGATTCATGAAAAGCATTATGTGAACTGTGAAACATTAAATGTATGTTATTAGCTATTTTTTTTGTTCTTGGACTTTCAGGAGACATTAATATGTATGTAAGTTTTTATTGAATAAATATTAAATAACTAAATATTTAGTTAATATTAATACTAATCTATATGATAGCTTTTTTCATTTGAGATTTTTTTAAAAATTGAGGAAAACAAACTGATGAAGTCTTAATTCTAACCAAGTCTATAACACATATGTGCTAATATAAAATTTACATTTTAAGAAATGCTACTTACACAAATGTATTTACAAATTCCCAAATTTTGTAATTCAAGGCATTCTTACTGTGCTTACAAAATCCTTTTACAAGAACGCATTTCATTTCAGTGAGGTTTCAGTATGTTTAGTGTCCTAATTTTTTAATAAGTGGCAATTTAACACCGTATTTTAACTACTATTATTGTCCTGTAACAAATGGTTTTATAAAACACAGAATCACCATAGTGAGTCATAATCTAAATAGCCAGTAGTTTAGTTGGAATAGAGTTTTAAATCCATGTGCTGTGTCTTTACACATCTCTATACATTAGATTAAAAAGTTCCTTGGCATATTTTCTAAGCATGCATATGTCATCTAGAATTGGCTGCTATAACTGAGACCTAAAACATCAGTTGCTTAAATAAGATTATTATGCTAATCCAGGGTTAACAAGGAATCTGCAAGGTGTTGGGGACTCAGGCTGCAGTTATCTTTTCACTTTGCTGTCTGGATATTGATCTCATCTTGAATGGAAATCACCACGTTTATATCCCAGGAAGAAGCAGTCCCTTTCTTTTAAGGGATTGATTGACCTATAGGTAGCACAGATCACTTTTCTTGCATGTTTTTATTCAGAACTTAGTTGTATCACTGTATGTGGTAACAAAGGAGGCTAAGAACTGTAGGATGCCATACACTTGACTGAAATTCCTGTTATTATGAAAGAAAGAGAACATGGATTTGGGGAGATATTTAACAGTTTCTGCCAAGTGTACTCCATCCCCCAACCATGAAACATACCCATTCCCTCTCCAGGTCTCATCCATCTCAGTTTATTATATCTGGGTGATACAAAGTCAATTCTTTTTCTCATGCCCTGATATTGCATCTTAAGTTTGACACATTTGATCTGAATTTATCTGCCATCTGCTTACTCCCCAACCCCCTAAACGCACATCCAGTATACAATGGTAAGGTTGAGACAGGGTAACACATCCAAAAGACAGAGTAGAGGAGAAGCAGGACAAGACACTCCCATTTGGAAAAGGGGACGATAGGAAATCCAATAGTCACTCAGCAATGGCCAAATCCTGTGTGTAGGAATCATGAAGATTTTTATCCAGGAAGTAGAAAAAGTTCTTTGTTAACCTTCCTGGCAAGCTTGTCCCCTTGCTCTTGGGAAGGAAATCACTTGTCCTCCTTGGTTCCTGGCTCTGTCCTTTGGGAGGTTCTTTATTGTCTGTTATTCTCTATGGCCAGAGCTAAAGTGGGCATTGGCAAGTATACCCTTTTCTTGTGGACAGATAGCTTTCAAAGCTGACTTCCTGCTGGTGCAGGGAAAGGAGCCTGAGGGGTTGTGTCTGAGTTGAGCTGTTACAGGCTTTTACAGTCAGTGTGAAATACAAGAGCTTAGTGGTTTTTCTGCGTTTTGTGCTAATTAGTTCCAAGTGCAAGTAAACATTGCCAAACATTAATCGAGACATAGTTTTGTGGGTTTTTTTCCCCTTAGCTAAAAATATTGGGTTTTAATGATTGGACTTTGTGTTTGGCAAATCCTTCGGTTTCCAAGTCAAGGATAGTTACCTTGATGGGTATGGGGGTTTACATTCGTATAAAGCATTTATGTTCTGTGAAGTCAGATTTACTGTCTATATTTCAGAAGAATTCTGAGTATTCAGATATTTTGAGAAAGAATATTAAAGATATCTTTGACCTGTGCTGATTTTTCCAAATAAATCTTTTGGATCTTAAAGGGGGAAAAAAGGGCAGTTACCTTGAGGCTTTGGTGAAAAGGTAGATTCCTTAATATCTTCCTGATTGCTCCTCTGGTTCCCACTGTCTGGCTGTGAACTCTTGGAGTCTCTCTTTATATCAGCTTAGTCTGTGTCTTTGAACCTCCTGATTTAACTGTGTTCGTTTGGGATACAGAAGAAGAATTTGGCTTTTAAACCTTATGAAGCCCCATTGTACCACTCAGTCAACCTAGATTTCAAGCTGTAGGGTAGGGTGAGCTTTCTTCAGTAGAGCTAATTCTCTTCCACATCTCCTTGAGACTGCTTTATTTAGGTTGGGTTTATATCTCTTGAAGGATCTTTTGAGAGCAGCAAGAGGTAGCCCATACATACTAACATTCTTACTCTCCAAACAATTCCCTCCAGCTAGAGGCTTGGTTGGTATCTTTAAGGTGCTAACTTTGAAGGTGATAGTTTGCCATAGAATAGCAGGAGTCAGCAGCTTTTCATCTTGCTGCCTATTTTCCACCACCTACTGCTCAACCTCCAAGTCAGTATCACAAATTATAGGTTCTGTTAGGGCAGCCATCAAATTCTGTGTTACTTAAGACATGGGTTCAGCTGCTCTAACAAAGATCCCAAATTGCAAGGACTTGTTCAAAATAGAGGCTTGCCTCTCCTCCACCTTTCAGCCTGGGCATAAGCAGCCCAGAGCTGATAAGTTCCATTGTGTTGGGGATCCAGGATCCTTCTGTTTTGTTGTTCCACCATCCTTTGAGTGTTGACCTTGTCCCCATGGTCTAGGATGGTGCATGACCACCACTTCTGCATTCCAGCTAGTGAGGAGGGAGGGAAAAAAGGGAAAGCCCCTCCCTTCCATTTAAGACTCTGCTGTTCACATTAACAAAAACTTAGCTATATGCCACATGTAGCTGCAAGGAGGCTTAAAGTATGCAGGATAGCTGCATAAAAAAATTATTAATTGTAAAAAAAGTATTAAGGAAAAATGGGAGAATGGATTCAGACTACTCTTAGCAATTTATACCACAAAACATAAGATACGCATTTGGATCCTAAAGAACAAAACCAAAATCAACCAACCAACCAAACAAAAAACCTTTATTACCTCATCAAAAAATTAATAGTTGTTAGGATAAGTGCAAAATTCAATACCCTAGGCACCAAAACCCAAATACCCAATGTATAAATTTAACTGTCTTTATAAAAGTTTAGTGTACAGTTTGCCTTAGAGATAACAGTAGACGTGCTCATGTACATTACATTTGAGACTACGTGCTTAAAAATGTATTTCTTCCTCTGCAAGTTTTCCCCCCTTCATTGACAATTACTAAACTATAAAGTGCAGAGTAGACACCAAGTAGCATCCAGTGTCAAGTGTTTCCACCAATGTTCCCATAATGGGCAAGAGAGAACATGTGTAATGTAATGTACACTCAAACTGGAAATTTCCTTGAGGGAGGACTCAAGTGTTACCTAAAAAATTCAGTGCAAATTTTGTGTTGCACTTCATTTCACATACCCATTCTATAAATGTTTGTTTTTAATATAAAGTGTTTACATTACTTGTTAATTTTACCACATATCAAGTCCAGGAAGATGTACAGTGTTTTATCTTTGTCATTCACATTGATGCGTATCCCTTGGGTAGGCATGAAGTAGTTGAGAAGTTGAGTAGTTGGATTTATAAAACGCACCCTATATACTTTATTTACATTCTTTAGCAACCAGTTATGTAATTAAGAGATAGCTGATACAGCAACTGGAGGCAGTCGTGTTTAGGGCTACCTCCTTCCTCCTTATTTCCTCTCCCTTGCCCTGTGTTCCTAGTGGTTGCCTCCTCCGCTCACTGCTTTCACACAGCTCATTCCTCATTCTTGAAGTCTAGGCAAATGTCATATTGTCTGAGAAAGAAGCTTTTTGACTATGGCAGAGAGTGCTAAGGTGACACCACCCAATGATCTTTTCCTCCTGGTGGTCATTTCTTTCTGTAATCCCCTCTGCTTGTACCTGTGACTTGGCTTCTATTGAAGTGGAATTTTGGCATAAAGGGTGTCTCTCTCGTGACTTCTTTGTGTTGTACGAGACTTGGTTTTAACAGACTGGAGCAAGAAATTCTCTTGGTGGTTTTGAAGTAAACAGCTGCCATGTGCCATATAGGGCTAGGACCTGAGAGTGGAATGTAGGAGCTGAGAGCTGGTCACCCACCAGCAAGAAAGCAATGACCTGAGTCCTACAACTGCAAGTAACTGAATTTGGCCAACAACTTGAATGAGCTTGGAAGAGGACCCTGAGCTCCAGCAGAGAATGCTGCCCAACTGATGTCTTGTTTTCAGCCTGGCGAGACTTAGAGCAGGGGGCAGAACTGTGCCATGCCCGACCTTCTGACCTACAGAAACTGTGAAAAAAATCAATGAGTATTATTGTCTTAGTCTCCTAAGTTTATAGTAATTATTTGTTGCACAGCAATAGTAAATGGATAGAGATGCTAAGAATCCTGTGTTGTTTGAGGGGGTAAAAAGACCCCTCCTATCCTCCATCCTCCATCTTTCTACATGGGTGTGGCTGTCAGCATTTGGGGCAGCCTCGTCCGAGGTGGTGGAGTTGGGGATACTATCCAGAATCAACTTTACAGGCTTCAGCCTTTGCTGAGCTTTCTTGCTTGAGCTCATCCTGTGAACTTTCAATTATAATAGTATAGGGTGAAGCTGCTTGGCTTTGCACCATCTAGAGCCCTTAGGCATTAGGATGGCACGTTAACAGACTTCTGTCTAGTATATATCTACAGGTAATATAAAAAAGCTCTTTTAAAATATTAGATATAGTAGTTACTATTAGAATTTATCTTAAGTGAAAACACTGTTAGTAAAAGAACACATCTTTCTTTGATTTATTTTATATTTTATTTCTTTTTCCACAAAATGCTACTTCTTCAAGAGCCCTCTGAAATATCATCTCCCTCCCTGTTACGACTATACTTTCTTCCCTTCTCTAATGCAGTGTGATGTCTTCTGCCTGTTTTGCCTTAAGGCACAAGTGCTGCTTCAGCATCATCTGTAAGCTTATAGAAATGCAGCTTCTCAGCTCTTGCTCAGACCCTCAACATTTGAACCTGCATTTTTATAAGCTCCCATATAATTCATATATAAAGTTTGAAAAGTTCTACTCTGAACCTTTTTTAAAGTAGTTGCTAGTATATCTTGTTAAATTTCAGTTATTTTTGTATTTGCTTGATTTCCTGCATTAAATGATAAGTTCCCAGGTATCAGAAAATTAAAATTTGTCCATCTTTATTTCTCTGGCCGTGTCTAGGCTAGCATTGTGTCTTACATATAAAGGTGTAAAAAATAATTTACACAATAAATTATTTGTTAAATTGAATGGTCTGTAGGATGGTTTCTATTTTCTTTAATTCTTTTTTTTTAAGATTTTTTATTTATTCATTTTTAGAGAGGGAAGGGAGGGAGAAAGAGAGAGAGAGAGAAACATCAATGTGCGGTTGCCGGGGGTCATGGCCTGCAACCCAGGCATGTACCCTGACTGGGAATTGAACCTGCTACACTTTTGGTTCACAGCCCGTGCTCAATCCACTGAGCTACGCCAGCTGGGGCTATTCTCTTTAATTCTTATAGTTATCCTAAAATGTCTGTTACTTAGGACATTTTGTTGGTAAAGCAGGAAGCTTTATAATCTACTTCTAGATATTAGACATTTGCCAGAACGGGAGAGCTCATTGTGTTCTAAAAATCTCGAATGACTTTTTTATTCAATTCCTAACACTCAGCTTATTTTCTCAGAATGTACAACTGTGCTTCCTAACTGTTTTAGTATCCACACTAATGGATGAGATTTATCTATTTCCTCTGACCTTCAATTCAAGAAGCGGATTAAAGTGCATCCTGTGCATTTGTCAAAGATACTTTGTTCTCTAATGTTTCTCTATTACATTTATGGCCTAAAACGTCTGAGAGAAAGTGAGCCTTCCTTGATAACGGCTCCTGCCCACTTGTCAGGGATCTGTGCACTTCCTTCCGATCCTGTTGTTTTTCAATCACTTGTTCTTTTTCCTTTCAATTTTTTCACATCAAAAAACACGTTACAGTACTAAACTAAATAAAATTGGTGAGAATTTTTGGGGGGAATGCCATTTTTCATACTCCATTCCTGATTCTTCCTGAAATAGTGTAAAGCTGCATGGGGGATATTTGGCTGACTTTCTAAAACGTAAACAAACTGTAAAAGGTGAAGCAGATGGGCGGAAGTTTAACTGTTAGAAAGATAATTTCATTAATAAGTAATTTTATTCCAAATGGTATGTGCTGTGTGTGTGTTTATAAAAATATGATTTGTTAATTGTTTATTTGGGGAGGCTTCCCAGATTTGTTTGTTAATGTATTTTTACTCTGAGTCCCGCTGAGGCTCCTTCGTGGTCAGTCCCACCTCACGGCACTTAGCAAGGGCGAGTTGTGTAGACAGTGGAGTTGTTTCAGAGGGCAAACCCAAACAGTGTTTCAGTTAGCACAGGCCGCTGTAATGAAACACCCCAGACTGGGTGGTGGCTTCAACAGCAGACGTTCATATCACACAATTCTGGATGCTGGAAAATCAAAGATCCGGGTGCTGGAAGATTCAGTTAGTGGACCACTTCCTGGCTCACAGATGGCTGCCTTCTCTCTGTGCTGTCATATGATGGGAGAGAGAACGAGAGTGAGCCCTGGTCTCTCTTCCTTTTAGGAGGCCGCTAAGCGCTGCATGGAAGCCCACCCTCATGACCCTATCTAAATCTAATCACCTCCCAAAGGCCCTGCCTCAAATCACATTGAGGGGTAGGGCTTCAACGTGAATTTGGAAGAATACACTCAGTCTATAGATACAACAGGAAAGTAATTTTTAAAAAAATCTATTGGATACAAACTGACCTGGAAAGTTGAGACATGTGAGCAGCTCTGCCCTCTCAAACATGACTTGTGTTTTTATTTCATCGGCAGTCATACTACCTGCATCTGCTTTTAGAATCATCACAACATGAGGTTTTTAGAATTTTACAGCCGATGCTTAAGGGAATTTTAGGGTCATCTAGTTCATCCTTTATCATATGCAGGAATCTTCTCTACAACAGTGGTTTTCAAACTTTTATGAACTCTAACTTACCTCCTTTTAAAAATAAAATCCTGCTAATAAATAAGGAGCTGAATCTGCCATGGTTTAAAGAGAATGATTATATACACATAGGTTCTTCACCCTTCCCCTTCACCTCATCCTGAAGTATCCTCCGACAGAAAACTGTAAACCAAAGAAAAGTCATTTACAAAGTTGGGTGAAAAGGCCCAACTTATTACATTAATGGAGACAAACTCCAAATACATAGTTTTTACAGACAGTTGCTCCCCTGAGTAGTCACAGTATTCTACGGACACCTGCAGCTGCCTCCTCGCAGTGATGTGGAGACTTGGTTTCCGCGGGCCTGTTCTCTGAGGAGCCCTGGCTTTCACAGAGGAGCCTCGGGGGCTGTTGCTGGCAGATCTGGGAATCTCAGGAATCCCTGGCTTACCTCCAGTAGGAGTGACTTAATTTTTATATTTTCTGCATATGGGGCTTCAGAAATAAGATTGTGTTTTGGAGAAAAGCAGGTTGTGGAATTAATGGCATTATTATATGGATGTGTATATGAGGACCCACGGGTGGTAGGGTCCATTACCAAAGTAAAGTACAAATACCATTCTTCACCACTGCTTTCAAAGTTTGGTGCTGAGCTGGCACTGTGTTAGAGTTACTTGGAGAACTAATTTAAAATGTATATTCTGTTTCCCCTTCTCTAGAAATTGTGATTCAGTGTGTCTTGGGGTAGGCCCCTGTATTTAATATGAATTAAAAATACAACAAAACAGAATAAATAATTACATTGAAACATACTAGGTGATTCTTCCTTGCAGCCAGGTTTGAGATTTTGTACTGTTTTCTGTTGTCAGTAGTCATTGTAGGTACCTCCCTACCTCCTAAAGCAACCCATCTTTTTTTGATGGATTGATTGTTAAATTTTTCCTCATTTTGAGCTGAAGTATATACATCTCTGTAATTTGGTTGAATTCTCAGCTATGCGTGCACCATGGGTAGACTGATCTTGATTTTCCTGGGATCGTCATAATTATGGTGTTGGGCCACATGGATAATACAGGGTAATCTCAAAATCCTTAATTTACTCATGTCTGTAGAGACTTTCTTACCATGTAAGGTTCTGGGAATTTGGAACCATTATTCAGACTACCATAGGGCATAACCTATCCTATTGTTGTCATATCTTGGTCTCATAGATAGCAATGGCTGCTACCAGAATAAAAATATCCCACTTTCATAGTAGAAAATATAAACAGAGAAGTGTGGGAACTCTGGTTAAAAGATTGTTAAAGAAACAGAGAATATAAGTCCTTATTATGACTAGCACTTTATAATATAATTGCTTCTGAATTGAAGGACCTGAGAATATTCTATTTGGGAAGATCCCATGTTTCTAATTGGAGTTAATTGTTTTTCTCTATGCTTACCAGCATTTATTTTTATTTTAAGATACATAATAAATGTAGGATTTTGTCAGACATTTTGAGTTGGGATTCGGAAGTAAAAAAATTAAGCTTAAAGAAACAGAGTTGGAGATTTATAACTTAAAAATGGGATGAGTTCATTTTTTTCTTCCAAAGGGCAGCTAGATTAATGGTACCATGAATGGAATTTCTTAGACTTACTTATTACTGTCATTGTAATATGCCAGATGTCACCCACCTGACTTCTGAGTTCAAAATTGCATAAGTAGTAGTTTTAATTACTACAAACTTTAAAGCAGTAGGATTTAGTGTAATAAAGAGTAGAAGGCTCGTTATGAGCCTTATATCTTTCTTTATGAGTTTTCTATTGCTGTGTAACAAATTATCACAGATTTATTGACTTAAAAATAACACATGTTTATTATATCTCCATGGTTCCCATGGATCCAGGGTCCAGGCACAGCTCAGCTGGATTCTCTGCTCAGGCCTCACAGGGCTGTCATCAGCGTGTCAGTCGGGGCTGCAGCTCTCCTCTGGGCCTCACTGTCTGTTTCTAAGCTCTTTCAGTTTGGTGGCAGAATTCAGTTCCTTGCAGTTGTGTGCTGAGGCTCTATTTTACTAACTCTTGTCTGGAGACCACTCTGGTCTCCTAAAGACATCTTTCTCTCTAGGCAGTTCATTAAATGATTGTTTCTTCCTGCAGTCCAGCAGGACGTGTCTTTTGATGCGTTACTTTCTTACAAAAACTCACCAGCCTAATTAGGTCAAGCTGAGACGGGCTGATTTCCCTTTTTTAAAACTTTAAACCAAGTGGTCAGTAATTGAATTGGAAGTGGTATTTCATCATATTCACAGGTTTCATCACATTTAATGGGCAAGAATTATACATGGATATGGATGACTGGGGATCATGTTAAAATCTGAACTACCACACTCTCCTTGAAAAATGTGTTCCCTGTCTTGGCTTTGACCTGTCACTTTGGATTTATTGTAGAGATGACAGAATTATGGCTTATTTTAGCATTTGTGGTAGAAATTATATATTTCAGTGGTAAAATTTGGTATTAACAATTATGTTCATTAGTTTAGAACCACAGTCTTAATCTGTACAATATCATCCATACTTAGAAATATTACTTGTATTTCTAAGAAACAGAGCTGAAATGATAGCTCTTTTCTCTTTTGTAGAATGATTATAAGCATAAATAATTTACACCCGAGATCAAGGATGCATTACTGTTATTACATATAGTCATAAAATCAGGTTTTCTCATGAAATAGTTCAATAATCATACAATATTATTAGGCATAGAAAGAGACCCATTTCTTTCATCCAGGAGCACATGTGGTTTTATTTAGAAAGGGCATTATAGGAGTATTTTTGGAAAACTTTGTATATAATTGGGATGGAGTATGATAAGAGAAATAAAAGGTATTAGAAACTTATGATCTCAGAATGAGACCTGAAATGTCATCTAGTTATCACAAATCTCATTCTGAGATTACTTTTTCTCTTTTCTCTTGAATCTCCTTCTACCTTGTCTTCAAGTTTGAAAAACAAAAATGAAGTGTTACTTTTTTGTTGAAAGAATTTAAAAAAACTAATTCTCTTGACCAAGAAAGAGAATGCTTTATGTGTTTCATGTTATTACATATTTAACAATAAAATCCCTTACAGGTATCTCAAACTCTGGCTCCCCTCAAGGAAGAGGGGTTGATGACTTGAGTGTGAAGGGCTGGAGAATTGTAGGGACCTCGGTGGCTCTGTATTCTAGGTCAATATTAGTATCAGGAATGGGATGGTGACACTGGTAGTGTGAGAAAAAAGGATTGTTGCCATTTTCTTAGACTAACCCTGATTCGGTCAGGATCTTGACAGGCAACAGATGATACATTCAGACAGTATGATTGGGGAGAATGTGGTAAAGGACAAGCGGTGCTAAGGGAAACACCAAGGGATGAGGCAGTTCTCTGGCATTAGCAACAGTAGGAGGGGCTATCTACTGTTGTAAATGTCCTGAAAGAGGTGTGGCCTTTGTGAGAGGTTCACACCCCACCAAAGGACTTCGTGGGGGAGGAACCAGAAAAATCATTCCATGACTATCCTACAATGTCCTACTGAATGTGGAGGGCAAGACAGTCCCAGTGGAAGCCTGAGGGCAAGAAAGCCCATTGTTGTAACTCATGAAGATCAGTCTCCTAGGGCACAGGATAAGGTCATAGGGGACAGGGTGAAGAATTGATCTAGACAGGGAAACAAAAATATATTTGGCAGAGATTTCTAGTATGGCTTTTGTGTGCCTTTTTGTTGCATCTTTCATCTTGCAGGGATCAGGGTATTTACTTTAGAGAATAATGTCTCAGGTAGGATGTCTACTTAAGTGGTGTCATAACATCCATAAATGTTCCTAAGTTCTAGCAACTCTTATTATCCTGGTGCTTTTGCCCCAGAGCACTAGGTTGCAATCAGGAACCAATATACTTCAAATATCTTTGCCTTTGTTTTGCCTTAACCTACCTCTTCTTCCTCCTCAGCCTGGAGAATTCCAGTCACCTCTCAAAATCTAGGTTAAATATAATTTCCTGTTGAAGGATTTTCTATACCTATCCCAGTCTGCTCTGGCTAATCATTAATCAATTTCTTCTTTGTATATAATATTTCTTTGAGTACATGTTTAATTTTCTTCTAGATTTTTCCCCCTCTTCCATGGTTATCCTCCTCAAGTTATTTTTTATTGTTCTTGTTTGTTTGTTTGTTTTGGCTTTTAAAGTCCTACACTGTTTAACATTTAGTAGACGTGCTACAGGGATTTATTGACTCACATTTTCTGATAAACTTGAGCTATAGATATGCTACCACATACAGCCACCAGAAGCAACAGAAATTCTATGAGCACTTTGGACAATAGGCAATTGGGACATGCTGTCACCTAAAGTACCCTGTTTTCTTCTAATCCCTCTTCTATTATTATTGGTTTTTTAAAAGATTTTATTTATTTATTTTTAGAGAGGGAAGGGAGGGAGATAGAGAGAGAGAGAGAGAAACATCAATGTGCGGTTGCTAGGGGTCATAGCCTGCAACCTAGGCATGTACCCTGACTGGGAATCGAACCTGTGACACTTTGGTTCACAGCCCGCGCTCAATCCACTAAGCTATGCCAGCCAGGGCCTTATTGTTATTTTTTGAGTGGAAGCTCTTGTATTTCTAGGAGAGAGGCTGAAGAAGAAAGCCTCAGAGTTTCCAGAAGGATTAATTACAGTGATGCAGAGAATTAGTTTTCCGAACATCTGGTGTGCAAAAGAGAGAGTGGCACAATGCTACCCTCTATGAAAGACACTAGTTCCCCACCTTTCTCTCCATGTGCTGTACCTTAGTTGAATCATGAGGATAAAAAGGTATAAGAGTGGACATCAGAGGGAGATGGCACAATGTCACTTCATCTTATTTCTCCCACTTGTTTCCCTAGTTAGCCAGTATTTGTTTTTATAAGTGGGAGTACAAACGAGAGACCAAGTAGCTTAGTGTAGGAATCACAGCACCAAATACTAACAGAATACACTGTGAATTAAGTTCTTTAATTAAAAATAGATATGACTATAAATATCTTTTAGTGTTATTGTGTCGGGTGAACCACACAGGGATGAGGCATTAGGATACATAGTTATACAGATTGGGATAAGATTTTTCGTTAATTTTAAAAAGTTGATTCATTATTAATGGATTAAAACATGAAGTTCTCCTCTTCATCTCTGTAATTAGACATATGTTATATGTCTATAATATATATTATGTGTAATAATATATATTTTATATATATATATATAAGTCATAGACATATATATTTCCTGGTTACCAGTGCATACTGCTGTGCTTTATTGTTCTTAGGATTTTTACAGACTTAATGCCTTTAATGGAATTACTGAGATGTTCTTTTCTTGAGTGTCTTGAAGAAATAACAATACTTTTCTTTCCATCAATCATTATCGTAATTAAAGATCCATTCCTGGGAGGAGAATTTCTTTTTGTTGACCTGTGTTACTTATTTATACAGTGCCTGATCTCTTAGGAAAACAACTCAGCAAGGTGGAGAGGGTTGAAGTAGGGCAGGTCCTTTCTTAATGTCTGCCTACTAAGTAGAATGAATTAGGGGAGGATCAAAAAAGGGACCTGAAACCCTAGTGGCTTAGCTGTAGTGACAAAATGATAGCTGTCTTGTTTTTTTTTCTTTTAAGCAATGGAAGGTAGGAAATTAGTAAGATATAATTAACATTAAGATATCAAATTGAACACCAGTAAGTAAAATCCAATATAATGATCATCCACAACACTCACAAATGAGATAAAAGCAAAGGATCCTTACAGGGGACAAATTTATTGGTGTCCCTGTGGAAAGAACAAAGGTGTTAACAGGGTGCCAAGTGGGCTAGTTACAGATAGCTGTAAGTAAAAGAGCTACACAGAGTGGGAATCAGGTCAGATTATTGAGTTAACTGTAGAACCACCACAGTCACGTGGGGATGAGATCAGAATAACTCAAGCAAAAAAAGAAGAGAGTTTACAAAGACATTGAGGTAATGGAAAAATTTGTCACATTTATGAAACCATAGATTAAGGACAACAATGGTTTCTAAGAGGACAAGAAATTAGCTGTGGCCAACAGCAAAAAGGAAGATATTTTGTGTGTTATTGTCTTATATTTGTGGGAGAAAATAAGAATAACCAATCAATTAGTAAAAAAGGCTTATCCTTTGTGATGCTTTAATAAAATGGAGAACAGAGATAAGAGAGGTGAGGGCATTAGAGAAAGTCTGGAAAGTAGTACTAAACTACATGTTTAACAATGTAGGTTTGACTGCCAGCCCCCGTGGACTCAGGTTAATGAGTGATGTTAATGCTACTCTTCTAATTCAGGGGGATGAAAGGAGTGACTGTACAACTTCTGGGAAGTTATAAATTATAATGCATTCAATTATTTATTTTCCTTAAGCCAGCATCTTTTAAATAATCACAAATCGTCGATTAGTCATTTGTCAAGATTCTAATCACTAGCATTTAATCAAATTTATTTCAGTATAAGGACAAATTGTACTATGACAAATTGCCCCTTTTTAAAGAACTTTTTGCTCAGGAACTTGGTTCTCTTCCATTCTGAATGAAATTTTGCTTTTTCATTTTTTAAAAAGGTTTTATTTATTTATAGAGGGGGAGGGAGGGAGAAAGAGAGGAAAAGAAACGTCAGTGTGTGAGAGATACATCAGTTAGTTGCCTCTTGCACGTCCCCAACTGGGGACCTGGCCCACAACCCGGACATGTGCCCTGACTCTCAATCGAACCAGTGACCTTTTGGTTCACAGGCTGGCACTCAATCCACTGAGCTACACCAGCCAGGACTGACTGAAATTTCTTTACTGGTTATACGGAGATAGTGAAAGTGATAACATGAAAGAATAAAAATTCCCATTTTGGCTTTAATAATACTCTATTCTGTTATGGATAGCATGATGAATAAGGGTTTGTTATTTATTACTGTGAAAAGGTTAACTTTGGGATTATGGCTTTTCAATGAGAGTGGGGTGTGATATTACTCAGCTCGATTCTCTTTGCATAGCAATATATGTATGTATATTTGTATGTATATGTGCACATATATCCCAGTAACAATGTTCACTATCATATTAGACTTCTATTTCTGACATACAGTGTACATTTGATTGTTCTAAAGACTCGGGGCATCCAAAGGGCATTTGAAAAAATATGGCTAGGTGCCTGATGAAGAAATTGATTTGGAGAATTTTCAAGTGGTGCTGTAGCCATAACACTCTATACCTCCGTAGACTTTTATTGCCACCTGTTTTCTCATTTGTTTGAGATGCTGTGATGTGGATATCACAGTAATGACATTACCATTTTACAGAAGGGAAACTGAGGCTAAGAGAGATATTTGCCAAAGATCACAGTTAGTATGTGTTAAGTAAGACCTATGAAGGGCCTGAGATTTTATACAAGCTAGCTTGTTACTGGTTTATGTATAGTGGCAGAAGACAGAAGACTTCTGAGTCAGAAGAGGCAAAGGACTTTTATTACTCACAGTACAGTAAGCATTGTGAACTTCATGTAGATTTGAAGTGCTTCCCCATCTCTCTCTTGTCCTCAGTCCAGTGGAGGTAGTGCAGGGAGACCTACTATTATATGGATGCTGTGCAGGCATCCATGTAATATGGAGAAACACTGAGCTTGGGAAATTTACTGTTTCTATAGAAAGCATAAGCAAGCCAGCCCTTTGTCAGGTAGAAGACATCATCCCTAAAGCTTGCTTCAGTGTACCTTGAGAAATGATCCATGAAAAGAGCAGCCAGGGTCTTGCATTCTTGGGATGCTCAGCAAGAATGTGCAGGAATGCTCATGTGTCTTCAGTCAGTTTTGCTGACTTTTGTGACTAAAACTTTAGCTGTAAAGGTAGCAACTGTAAGCTATTTCCCCCCAACTATGTTTACCTTCATATTTCTCTGACCTACCCAGGACACCTTGAAACTAGTTCTTTGGCTTATTTGATGTTCTTCATTATTAAAACCAGTTACAGTTACTGTGAAGGCAGAGAACAGAAATGATGACTCAATTTAAGGAAACCTAATGATGGTCTCAGTTTCACTCCTCTGATCTTCATAGTTACTGCCACGCTTGGAGCCATGATAAAGTTTTTGTCCTTGTCCCTAAGGCCACAGTAACATTTGCTACAAAAACTGGAGAGCATAGTAAGAACCAAGAAATAAGGTACAAGTGGTGCCACTAATAGTGAATATAGGATGTAACAGGAAAAAAATTTATTGATGCCTCTTTTAAGTCAGGATTTTGCTGTTCTGAAAGGAGTAATTACAATACAATTTGAAGGTAGAAAGAACCTTAGGAATAGTAAATCCAGACTCATCTTATAGATTGGAAAATGGTTAAATAATTGTTCAAGATAAAGTTTCTGGTAACAGAGTGAAGTGATGGAGCAAAAGTTACATTATGTGATAACCACATACTTGGTATTGGAATTGACCCCCTGACCTTAACTACAGCAGTTTATAAGATTCAGTCTATAAAAGTTTGTTGAATTACTTTGTCTTATGAATGAATAAATATGTTCTCTGCCTTCAAAGAATTTATTATCTAGGGAAGCAAGTTGATATCTACTATTCTAAAATCATGTGCAAATTGCATAGAATAATATGGGGGGAAGTAGGCAAAGCTTTATAAAAGTGTGTATAGATGTTTGAGCTAAGTCTTGAAGAATTACAGAGGTTTCTAGGCAGAGAAATGGAGGGCTGGCATTCCAAGCATAGGCATATACATTGGCATGATGAAGGAAAACATACAAGTTGGTCAAGAAATGGTCAGTGATTTGATGTAGCTGGGTGTGACTAGACTTGAGAAAGTGATCACAGGGAGAATAGGGAATTTTTGCGGGGAAACACTGACATTTTAAGGCAAGTTGATATATGAGGTATAAGGGCTCATAAAAGATGGGCTCATAAATCTGAGTCAGAACAAAAAGGGATGTTACAAAAGCCAACTGTGGATAGAAGTTGAGAAATACGGTGTTTGAAGGGTAGCAGTATATGCCATCCCCAAATATGCCACTTTGACATAAGGATTATTTTGAGTGAAGGGCAATTGGAAAGCAGTGACAAGAAAATGTATCTGCCCTCCCCCTATTTGCCTAAAAGGAACATGAGTTTGTAAAGTTAATCACTGGATATGACACCAGAGGAACCTACCTAACAAACTTTGCTAACTAACCCTTATCATCTATCAGTTTTTCCCTATACTCATTTATTTTCCCACAATTTGCCGTCCTAAACTCATAGTCCTTTTCCCTTTTGTTAAGATGTTAAGTAAGTCCAAGTTCTAACCACTCTCTGAGTTACTCATCTCTCATTCTAATGTGTATGTGTGTTAATAAACTTCAGTTTGTTTTTCTTTTGTTAATCTTTTGTCAGTCTAATTAACAGGGTGTAGGCCAGGAGGACCTAGGAGGACTGAGGGAAAAAGTCTTTCCTCCCCTACAAGTTGTAAATAGGATCAAATACTTAAGAGAGCTCAGGTAGGATGAAGACTAAAAAGGGCCTACTTTATCTGGAGATGAAAAGGTTGTTGGTGACTTTTGTCTGAGCAGTTTCAACTTAGCGAGAACAGAAGCAAAACGGGTGCTAGATACTGAGGGAAACATTCAGCTGTGGCAAAATGGAGACATTTGTTCCACTCCTGTTGTCTTAAAACTGAACAATTGACAGCTTGTGTCATATTCTGTTTCAAACCTTCAACCTTCACGAACTGATATAACAAACTAGATTTTTTTTCCTGTGTGGCTGTCTGTGGTTTTTCCCTTTCAGATCTCACCCCATTAGTCAATGGCCCACAAATGATAAAAGGTTCCATACCTCATGCTAACAAAACAACACATTCTCTCGCAAAAACAGTCACTATTTCCACAACAGCCTCTCTCTGCCTACATTGCTTTCCAGTGTAGCGTTAAAAAAACACACATCTCCATTAGCAAGTTATTATTAGAGATAGAACCCCCATTGTTGTTATCCTTCATAATATTATTTTGCCACATAATATTAAAATGTTATTCTAAATATCTATGACATAAGTTTTATGCATAATTGTTTTTCTTTAAGGAAAAGTGTCAAATATATCTGGTTATATGATTATACACTTTAAAAAGCCTGCAAGGTTCTCCTTTTTATTATTATTTTAGTGTTGATGCTAACCAAAATGTTGACACTGCATATTCTTAGTGTTAGGATTAGATGAGTATGTTTAATGTTCTTTTTTATATAAAAATACTAAGTATATTTCAAAATACGTACAGGAATAAATGTCAGATTCTATTTTTAGTGTTGTCTTTCTGAGAAGGGTTGGTGTATTTTGTCTATATATAATCTGAAATTATAGTCTTGAAACTGAGGTTTGTAACTGGGTAAATATCAAAGTCTTTACATTACTAAAGCAGGTGATTTGGCTTGGATTAGAATTTCATCTGAGAATTCTTGAGTATAAATTTAGGAATTTTGAGAATTTAAAATGCTTATTTTTGAAGGGGAATAGAGAAGATGAATATATCCCTAACCTTTGAAGTATAGTCAGCTTCCAATCATTTGCTTGTAGGGGAGACCATCTCCTCCTAGGCAAGAGTTTCAGGCCTGCTGGAAAACTGTCATTGCCTGGATGTGGCAGAAAAGGATTCTGCACATCTTGCTGTTTTAAAGCCACTCTCTCTTTCTGACCATGCAAATGGATGGGAGCACATCGTCCATAACACAATCCTCCTCACCATTAGCAAGGGTTGTAATCAGGTGAATAGAGGTTGGGAGATTAAGTTCTGAGTGACACTGGCATTCAAAAATTGGCTGTCATAGCTGCAGTCCAAATGGTAGCTATTCTTTGGTTTTAGAGGGAGGAAGGGAGGCACAGAGGGAGGGAGGGAGGAAGGGAAGGAGGGAGAAAGGGAGAGAGTAAGAGACAAAGAGAGATCAGTTTTTGTTCCACTTATTTATGCGTTCATTGGTTGCCTCTCATATGTACCTTAACCAGGGATTGAACCTGTGACCCTGGCACATTGGGATGGCTCTAACCCATTAAGCCATCTAGCTAGGGCATAGCAACTACAAATGCTTCTAAGATGGTCAAGAGTCTGATGGAAGTGATTCATGTTCTGGAAGGCCTGCAACAAGCAGAGCACCTGAGAATGTTGAACGTGTAAGGGCTGCAATCAACAAATATCAGTGACTGGCAGTGCAAGAACTAGAAGCTGACCTGGGGATTCCAAAAACTTGTGTCTGAGATTTTGACACAGGATCTTGGCATGAAACATGTTGTGGCAAAATTTGCTCCATAGCTTCTGTTACCAGAGCAGAAGGAACATCATTATGTAGTTGCTAATGACTTGATTCAAACCACTACCAATGAACCACATTTCCTCAAGAAGGCCATAACTGGAGATGAATGCTGGGTCTATGGCTGTGATCCAGAAATGAAGGCCCAGTCATCCCAATGGAATTTGCCTGATTCTCCAAACCTGAAGAAGGAGCAGTAAAGTTGCAGCAAGATTAAGACTATGTTTTGAACAGTGGAAGAGATGCTGGGAGAACTGTGTGAGGTCCCAAGCTGCCTACTTTGAAGGGGACTGAGGCATCATTGTCCTATGTACAATGCTTCTTGTATCTTGTGTCTTCAATAAATGTGTCTAGCACGTGGCTGGATACTTTATGGACAGGCCTCATTGTATTCTATTTTAGATAACCAGGGTTGCAGAAGTTGAGTCCCTTCTCAGTATTGGCTTTCCTATCCTTCCACTGAACTTCCACCCTGGTGAACTGGAAAGGGCTGGAATTCAGGAGATCTGCATTAGGCTTGGCTTTCTCTCTGGTAAACAGGTGAACTGGTTCCACTGCCATAGACCCCAGTGTCTATATCTGAAAAAGTAAAAATGTGGGACCAGAATCCTTTAAAACCCTTTCTTTACTCCGTCTTTATCATTTTCCATTTTCCATCACTGGTTGTCTTTACTTTGTTCCTTAAATGGCTTCTGTTTCTCCATGGCAAATAGGAACTTCTTGAAAAGCCCAGGTATAGCATGTCAGTGATGTGTCTGTCCAGGATGGTCCTGTGTAGAGTGTGAATAGAATAGGGCTGGATTTTGGGTTGTTTCATTAACATCTCATCATATTTACTTTCCTTGTTTGAAAATGGAAATAGACCTTGAGATTAGGGAGACAGGCAGAAGAGGAAATATCTAGAGTAGACTTGGGTGGGTGTAGGGTGAGAATAATGCTGTGGCCTTCCAAGTGGAGAGGGGACGCCCCAGGAGCACTACATGACAATCCACTGGGTTTGGGAGAGAAAATACTGGAACTTCTATTTGTATTTATTTTTAATTTCTTTATAAAATTCTGCTTTTGTGTATAATATATGACAAATCAATGCAGTACATGCATATCACATAAATAAATGCATACACACATATAGTAGGGATATGCTTAAACATGTTAAGTTGACAGAAGGATACGTTCAAATACGTTTGGAAACCATTGGTGAAGAGTTTGCAAAAACAGGCCGGTAAAGGGCATCAAGATATCCTTGGAAATAAAGAGAAGAACAGTATAGCTGTCTTGTCAAGCAGGAAGAAAACAAAACCCTAGGGTAAATTACAGCAAATAGCAGCTTGGTAGCAGAATGATTTAACCGAGTCTTTACTTCTTACAGAGTTGAAGAAAAATATTCACCCACAAAAGTATTTAATTGATTTTCTCTTGTTCGTGATTTTTTTGGTATTGTTACGTATACTGAAATCCACTCAGTTTGATTTATTGTATTAATTTAAACTTTTCAACTGAAGGAGCAGGAATGGATTACATAAATGTCTTTAAGAGATCTGACCATGAATTTTTAAGTCCTGTTTCTTCAGCTTTTTCCATTTATTTTATCTTATTTTTTGCTTGATCATTTCTCACAGAATAAGACCACAACTTGCCAAAGAAAAGATTGAAGGATGCCATATTTGTACATCTGTCACACCAGGAGAACCTCAGGTCTTCCTAGGGAAAGACAAAGCTTTTACTTTTGATTATGTGTTTGACATTGACTCCCAGCAAGAACAGATCTACATTCAATGCATAGAAAAACTAATTGAAGGTTGTTTTGAAGGATACAATGCAACAGTTTTTGCTTATGGACAAGTAAGTACCAAATTATTTTTGTAGAAATTGTAACTTTTCAGATGTGTTGATTCAGTTGCATTTTCATTTTTGTTATTTGAGGTTGTGTTATTAAGATCAACCAGACACAGTTTTCTCTGTTGCTTTACTCAGACTGGAGCTGGCAAAACATACACAATGGGAACAGGATTTGATGTTAACATCATGGAGGAAGAACAGGGTATTATTTCTCGTGCTGTTAAACACCTTTTCAAGAGTATTGAAGAAAAAAAAACACACTGCAATGAAAAATGGGCTTCCTCCTCCGGATTTTAAAGTGAATGCACAATTCCTAGAGGTAAAAGATTAACTGTATCACTAATTTCCTTCAAATCTTGTCCTTAGCACCATAGATTTTGTGATTTTATGCATCTGGCTCCTAGTACAGTGTTTTGTACGTAGTGCTCAAATTAATATTAGGTCATAGGTATTAGAAAAAATAGATAGTAGGTAATAACTATTCCTTTCTTGTTGGCATTTATGATTATAAGCATTTGACAGGCGTCCATAGAGTAAAACAATTACTATTGTTCATTTCAGAATCTGTCTGTATCCTATAATTACTATTGTATTGTAGGCAGGCTCACAAAGTGCTGGGAACTCAGCGATTAAGACCAAAAGGGCGTGGAGAACAGGAGGCTTAATAGGGTTGAGGCTGTTGCAGAGATCTGGCTGCAGATACTGGTATTCCTGTAAGGATAGGCAGATGTGTTGATGCCCAAAGGTTAGGGCAGGTTTGGATTCATTTAGGGCAGCTTAGTCTGGTGGGAGGGACATGACAGTAACAGGACACGTTGGACCTGAGCAGTATAGCAGTTAGGTGGATGGTGACTTTGGAGTTCTGGGTGCTTGGTTCAGAGAGTGTTCCAGTCTAGTCCTGGTCAGGATTACGTGAGCTAATCATTTTGCTCGTCAATGAAACATTTTCAAATTAATATCAGTTATCTTACTGCTGGTTTTAATAGACCCCCCAATTTAGTAAAAACCAAAAACAAGGAAACTAAATGATGGAAAAAGAAAAGGAAGTGTTCTATCTTCCCTTTTACCCTCCCAAATATTGTTAGGCATTGTGACTTTAAAGTGTTTTGATAGAAAAATGGAGTGTGCATCCTCTTCTAAGGAGGTAGCTCAATCTCGTCATCCACTAGTGACACAGAAACACTGATATCATTGCCCACCCTACAAAATATTAATAATATTAATTTTTAAATACATTAAGAAAGGTACAAGTCGACAGTAAATATATTTTTAGCTCAAGTAGTAAAAATTCTTAAAATCTTCTCCAAGCTAAATTAGGACTTGTCTGTATTTGGTACGTATTTCTTAGAGCTTGATTGTATTTATAAATATTTGTTTATCTCTTGCAAAGGATCAGTAGATCATTTTAACTAGCCCTGAACTTATTAGTCATGATTATGTAATTTACTGTTCTTATTCTTATAAAGAAACCTGGCATGCATTTGAATTTGTAGTAACAATGGCCTCATTCCTTTTCATTTGTTATTTTGAAGAAAGTTATGTTACCATATTTTGAAGAACTTGTAAGATATGTTTGAAGGATAACATTATGCAATGTGTGTTATTACAGTCTGAGGCAGTTTATTCTAAATTTAAACTTATAATACTTCTTTTTGATAGCTGTATAATGAAGAGGTCCTTGACTTATTTGATACCACACGTGATATTGATGCAAAAAATAAAAAGTCAAATATAAGAATTCATGAAGATTCAACTGGAGGAATTTATACTGTGGGCGTCACAACACGTACTGTGAATACAGAATCAGAGGTGACATTAATATTGTAGTTAAAATAGGGCATATTTGGCTTTGTTTAATAATTAGCTTTGCTTATAGTTTGCTTAAGATCAAGATATGAAATTTGTATTTTGTGTAACATCTTGTAAAAGCCTTGTCTTTTCCCTCATATTTTATATCAAGACTTTATCATTAAAAATGCCATTTAGGATAAAGTCAGCTCATTTATTTTAGCATCAAAAGAAGCCAAGGCAATGCGTGTGTAGTTTTCTTCACAGCTAGAAAAAAGAGACTTAGATAATTGAAGATGACAGATGGGACCACAATCCCTCTGCACCTTTTGCCATCACATGTATGGGACTGTGTCGTGGCTCCTAAAGGGAGGTTGTTAAGAAAAGTTGCAAAAAGATGTTTTGACAGAAGATACAGAATAGCCTGAGTAATTCAAGTTATTGCTCAGTTTGTTTCAAAGTGTTCTTCTGTAACAGCTTGGAATGGAACTTGCAACTGTCAGCAAAAGGCAAACAATGGAACCTTAGTGTTTTCTCCTGTTTAAAAAATAATATGCTATTATACTGAGAAGTTCAGCTCAAAAAGTGCATGTAACTAAAACAATATGTAATTCCACACCCTTTACATCCCTTTAATATGGTGGGCTTTAGCCATTAGCTCAGACTTCTGATTGTATGGTGTCTTGCTTAAATATTGTTCATGTAAAACCCTTCTTACCTCCCCTTTTCCAGATGATGCAGTGTTTGAAGCTGGGTGCTTTATCCCGGACCACTGCTAGTACCCAGATGAATGTTCAGAGCTCTCGTTCACATGCCATTTTTACCATTCACTTGTGTCAAACCAGAATGTGTCCTCAACTAGATGCTGTGAGTTATTATTAGGTCTAATTTCTTTTTTTAAAAAAGATTTTATTTATTTGTTTTCAGAGAGGGGAAGGGAGGGAGAAAGAAAGGGACAGAAACATCAAGGTGTGGTTGCCTCTCGAGCACCCCCTACTGGAGACCTGGCCCACAACCCAGGCATGTGCCCTGACTGGGAATGGAACCGGTGACCCTTTCTTTCACAGTCCAGTGCTCAATCCACTGAGCCACACCAGCCAGGGCAGTTCTCATTTCTTAAACTTTTATTTCCCTAAATCACATACATCCCAGGAAACTGTACATATGAACCAAATTTAGTTTGTTTAGTTATTCCTTTCCTAATGAGATATCTCTGATCCAGTTGAAGCTGAATTGGGCTAACTGTAGGATTTTTTTTTTTTTGAAGAGAATGCCCATTTCAACACACTCTCTTTTTTTTTAAAGATTTTATTTATTTTTTAGAGAGGGAAGGGAGGGAGAAAGAGAGAGAGAAAAAACATCAATGTGCGGTTGCTGGGGGTCATGGCCTGCAACCCAGGCACGTACCCTGACTGGGAATTGAACCTGCGACACTTTGTTTCGCAGCCTGCGCTCCATCCACTGAGCTACGCCAGCCAGGGCTAACTGTAAGATTTTGAAATAAAAAATGTATGTGTCTGCAGAAACCAGAAAATGAGCAGTGGCCATATGGTGACAGAAGAAGTCACCTGAGATGCTTCCCTCTGAGGACTGTGTGCTGCAGCTGTTCCTTTATCAACATAAGCAGAGTCTCAGTTCTTAACACCTGGGTTCTTTCTAGCTTTGTCTAAGCTTCTAATTGCCAGCAGACAGTTTTGCATTTATAGTTAGTTGACCACACACACACACACACACACACACGGAATATGGGATTATGGGATTTGAGGATAGTCAATGTCACATTAATAAAAGTATTTTCAATTATTTCCCTCAATTGCAGGAAAATGCTACTGATAACAAGGTGATTTCTGAATCATCACAGATGAATGAATTTGAAACCCTGACTGCGAAGTTCCATTTTGTTGATCTGGCAGGATCAGAAAGACTGAAGCGTACTGGAGCCACTGGCGAGCGGGCAAAGGAAGGCATTTCCATCAACTGCGGACTTGTAAGACAAAGACTAAGGCTTTGTGCTAAGAATATATCAGAGATTTCCCATTGTTCTCTCCTGTTTTGTAATACTTAACACCCAAGTGGAAATCCTTTGTGTGCTCAGCTGAGAAAGGAGAGTTACAGTAAACTTGTAAGCTTAGGTGTACACGCGCATTGAATTTTGATCTCCTCACATTACAGGATTTTTTTTTTAGTTATTCACATTGCAAATTTTCTTTATGTGTGTAATTGTAGTTGGATTAAATTTTATGATATGTCTAGAAAATAGTATATATTGTAGAAAAAGTCTATAAATTACACATTTAAAAATATTTGTCAAAATCAACATTTAATTTTAACTGTTGAATGAGGTGACTTGAAACTAACCTTCTTTTGCCGATATTTTATTTTGCTAATATATTATTTTGAGTATTACAATTAGTGTTTTTTAGTAGATTGTTTCAAAATGAGAACTTGTCTAGGTTATATTAGGAATTAACTTTAATACCATGCCACCTAGTGGTGTTTTTGATTGGAAAGCACCTTGTAATTGTTAGCATAAAGCTTCTGTTATACAGAAGAAATTTTTTAGACTCTATAGCAAATCTTTTATTTTTGTTGACTTCATTATAAAATTGGACATTTGTTCCTACATAAAAGTAATGATATCCCTACACATCTGTGGTGCTGTCAGGATTAAGGCATGCATTTTCTACTTTGCTTCCCTCCGTCCCATCTTAGAGCTGGGGGCTCCAATCGTGTGTTCCTATTTTGCCATTGCCCGATATTTGCTCTTACATGATTACAGCCCTTCTGTGTGGGATCAGCAACTGAGGCTGATTAGAGAGAACCAGACATCCCAACTCCATCTCGGTACCCACCCATCTTGATGCTACCACCATATAGCTGAATTTTGTATGAAAGCGGGTGACCAGGATCCTGGACTTTGTATGTTACTCTGAATTTCTTAGGAGATGGTGGTATTTACATCTGTGCTATCAGGAAAAGACAAAAGTATTGGTCTGGTTTCCTGTTCAGGTTGTTGAAACACAGTCAGATACATCTGGTGAAGTTTCAGTGTAGCCAGTGGTTAAAACCATAGCCTCTCTGGAAAAGAGGGGCAAAGACACAATGTGATGCCGATGCCCACTCTCTGCAAGACCCATTGGCCCTAACAAAGACATGGCTGTAGAGGCTTGCATCACTGAAGGGAAGTGTGACCAGCATTTAGGCTAATGCTTATGCTGTAGGTGCTAGTGACAGTAAGAAAAACAGTAGGGGTGGCAGAGGAGTGATGAAAGAGTTCTGTAATTTGACTTAGATTTTTTCAATATTGGGTGCTTAGCTCATAGATTCATTTTATTTCTAAAGACAGCTGTCCTTACATCAGGAATACCTTGTTTAGAGGCATCATAGTGATATTTTTACGTTGGTTAAAGGAGACTTTGTGGCTATATTGCAACAAGAAAGTTTCATGACACTGTTAAACTAAAACATTTTATTCAGTTGAGGAGGAGAATTTGCAATGTGAATTGACAGTTTTCTAAGGACACACCTGATGGCCTGGTAATTCAGGAATGGTTAAAAGTCACCAATCTTATTTCTATTTCTAAAGAAAATTTCTGAATAGAAGTATAAGTATTTGTGAATTACGAATATACATACATATATATGCATATGCTACTAAATGTTGAGTCAGTTTTAATCAAATTTTGTGTCAGTTTTTAATAGTATAGTATAGAAAACTTTGATGTTTATGTCATTAAAATATAAATACCAAAAAAAACCCAAACCCAAATGCCTTCAATTCTGTCATCTCCACATTATTCTTTTGTAATTTAAAAGTGTTATAATCAGTACATTTTCTTTCTCTCTCTCTTTTAGCTGGCACTGGGCAATGTAATTAGTGCATTGGGAGACAGGAGCAAGAGGGCCACCCACGTGCCCTACAGGGACTCTAAGCTGACAAGACTACTACAGGATTCCCTTGGGGGCAATAGGTATGCATGTGTGATTGTCCATATTCGTGAATTTCAATTCTTCATTGTTTTTGCAGTTTGTAAAGTGACTTATAAGGACTTTTTTTTATTATAAAACAAATCAATGCAATGAGGAACTAAGTATTAAGTATGCAAAATGTGTGAGTCCATGATATGTAGTTACTTCACGTAGTCCTTACAACATTCCTTGAGGTGTAGGTATTATTATGCCTAATTTGTAGATAGGGAAATGAAATCCAGAGAGGTTAATTAATTTATTCAAAGTCACTTAACTTATAAATGAAGTCCATAGCATTTGGTCTTTCTACTTTATCATTGTTTTTACTTTGCTTGGCTCATAGCATATGCCTAATAAAGTTTTGTTGTGAAGTAAATGCTGTCTAAGTAAACATAAAGTAATTTAAATATATTTTATACCATTTTTAAAAGTCTCCTAAAAATTAAGCATTTTTTTGCATGTGGTAAAACTTTTTAAATGAAAGATAGGGGACTTGCTTTGTCCTTATCTTTAATATTCCTCCTTGTCTACACTTTGAATTATGTTTCATCAGCCAAACACATTCTTTTGTAATTCTTTACTTTTTTATGAACATCGACACATTGGCTTTACAAGTAGAAATATTTTTGGCATTTAAATTCAAACAGTACAATTCAGCAAGTTACAGACAACCATTCCATTTTTATTTATTCTATTACAGTTACTAGTCTCTATTTTACAGCATTTTCAGTGCTCTAACATGGTTATTGAAAACATTGTTAAATGCTGTAAAATGATTGGGTAATTAAACTTACAAACTTTCTTTTTAAATAAGTATTATTCAAAGAATTTTGATAATAAGTCTAAGTTTGAAATTGAAGAATGGTTTAGAAATAAAGTTCTGTTTTATAGAATTCAACAGTATCATTTTTGTATTTCTTCCTTTTATTGTAATGTTGGCATTGTCTGAATTCATCTCTATTCCAGCATATCCTCTGTGTGGGTGCAATCTTGCTTCCATTGTTGCATATTTTTTTCTGTATTTTCACCTGACTTTCAATATCAACCTGGGTCTAATTACATCAGGACATTTTTTTTTTTTGCTTTTTAAGCCAAGTATACATTTTTTAAGTTTGCTAAATTGTAGCGCTTTCCTGTAAATGATGAACAGCTGCTCCTTATGAATTTCAATACTTTTGAATACTTCAGTAGTTATGAAAGTTTGCTTGCCCTGTAAGCTGGCAAAGATACTTGCTTTGTGGGTTCTGAATTCCTTGAGTTTTAGGCAGGCTATTGCTAAGAAGTCTCGGATATTCCTCATCTGTTTCCCTACTCTGTGGTAACTACTCAAACAACAAGTCCTCTTCTGATCCCATCTTTAGTGAGCATCACATTCTTAATTCAAAAGCCTTATACTTTTTATAAGCTTTGGAAAACAGAATACCTTCATTTTGTGAAATTTGTACAAATTACTCTTAAAAGAAAAATTAGATCAAAGATATTTTTGGATTCAAGTTGCATATGTTTATGCATGTAATTTAGTGATTTTAGTGATAAGCTGGATTTCATATATTTATAATGTTTAATATATTATAGCAAGATTATAGCAAAAATTCTGAAAAATACAGAAAAATAAGAAGCATGAAAAAATTGTATTTCTGTTACCTACAAGTAACTACTGTTAACATTGTGATGCATTTCCTCCCTAATATATAATATGGTATATAGTATAATAAAATAATACATGATATATAGCATAATATAAATAGTGTGGTACCATTTAAGACAGATATATGGTTTTATATAAACTTTAAAAGTAAACAACTTTAATGTTTTTTGAGTTTTTCATAAATCAACCCTTCTTAAAATTTGTGTCTTTCGGGTTTTATCTAATATATGAACTTTTCCCTATATAATAAATCTTAGCTCCTCTCATTCTTAACTTTCCCTATTCTCCTTATGCACCTGATCTCAGTGCTTTTCAAAATATTTGTGAAGGGCAAGTTCTTTTCCTCCTCCGTCCCCTATTTGTGATGTGTTAATATTGTGCATGACTATACGCAGCTTGCCCCATTTTTGACTTACTATGTGAATTATAAAATACTTGAACTGGTCTATACACTATTCAATGACTTCATTGATTATAGCAAGCCCAAATGTTCCAAAATTTTAAAATGCTTATTTTCAATTCCTTTACTTATTATGAACTAGTAACAAATAGTTTGCAGACTGTCACTAGACCGGGGTCTACACTTGGAGTTGTCCTGTTCTCTAATCAGTGTCTGTAATCATTATTCTTACTTGATTACTTTATCTTCTTCATCAAAAGAGAGCTAGAGATGCATGAATTATCTTAACTTTCCAACCTCCAATAAATAAATATTATGTACACATGACATACACCACAATTTTTAATGACACTGTATGTTCCAAATATTGTGTTATACAAAGTATACTGATAAATAAAATTTGGTAATTCTTGACCTCTAGGATCTAAGAATTGGGGTCTATAAAATTTCATCATCATCATCATAATAAATAATAATAATAAATAAAACCAACAAAAAAGGGATAGACAAAGGATGTGAGGAAGCAGAGAGAAAAAATACACCTAGACTGACAATTGGCTTCTTGGACTGAACAATACTATAGTTGAACCTGAATAATAGTAAGTGTAAGGATAAATAAGGAGGCACAACAGCTGATAAAGAGAAGTTGATGGGTAGAATGGGACCTCTTTTAAAAGGGTTACTATGAGTGCTGTGTTGAGATCATTGGGGGAAGGCAGGAATGGAAGCAGGAGACGAGGAAGCTATAGATTAGAATTGATAGGCATGAATTCCCTATCAGGGTGGGTAAATTAGCTCTTTAATTGCAGTTCTATACATTTTTTTCAGTGAATGTGTGAGTTGATTAGAATGCCCTGGTCTGTTTTACTGAGAGACAATAGCCAGGGCATACTAGGCATTTTACTATCCTATTTTTTGGTTGGTAAAACAATTCATTGTTTTTATAAAGTAATGTTCCCAATCTTTCCTGTGTAATCTGGCCAGAAACCCTGGAACTGGGATCACTCAATTACAAATGATATTCTATATTATAAAACATACGGATATATTAAGTTTATCTGAACTATTGTTCAGGATTTTGTGCAAAATATTTTGCTGACAATGAAAATCAGGTTAGAAGTGATTAAATAAAAGGAAGAAAAATTTAAAATCTTCAAATATTAGGTAGATATTTTAAAAATGATTTTTGAACTTCAGTTAGGCAGATAGAATTTTAGAATTAGGCTATGTGCATTGCCTCAAATTTTTATTGTAAAGAGATGAGAAATAAATATATGTACTTATATTTTCTCAAGGTATTATGGATCAAAGAAGGATAATATAAATTCATTTTCCCCAATTTGACTTGAATAAACAAAATCTCTTTTTAAAATATTTTATTTATTTAAATATTTAGAGACGAGATGGGAGGGAGAAAGAGAGAGAGAGAGAAATGTCAATGTGTGGTTGCCTCTCATGCAGCCCCCACTGGGGACCTGGCCTGCAACGCAGGCATCTGCCCTGACTGGGAATTGAACCTGTGATGCTTTGGTTCACAGCCCATACTCCATCCACTGAGTTATGCCAGCCAGGGCACAAAATCTTTTTAAGATACTCTTAAAGCTTAGGGGACTTTTAAATTTGTTTTTACATTTAAGTTACTAGTATCAATCTTTTGGTATCTTGAAGAGAAGATATTATTCAAAGGGCAGGAATTTAAAATTGATTATTGCAATGTTTTATTTGCTTTTATCTGTAAACCTAATTATTCTTTGAAACTTTCAGCCAAACAATCATGATAGCCTGTGTCAGCCCTTCAGACAGAGATTTTATGGAAACTTTAAATACACTGAAGTATGCCAATCGAGCTAGAAATATCAAGAACAAGGTAATGGTGAATCAGGACAGAGCTAGTCAGCAGATCAATGCACTCCGCAGTGAGATCACACGACTTCAGATGGAGCTCATGGAGTACAAAACGGTAAGCTAATGGGTTTGCATTTTGTGATACTGTTGATGGGAGAGACCTGGTTCTTCTTACTGACGCGTGTAAAGAATTACATATCAGCAAATCAGTTTATTAGTGGTCCATTTCCATGGGAGAGAACAGGACTGGGTAGAGTAGGGGGTGAAAGGCAAAGCTTCACAGCAAAGCAGGGTGAGAAAAGCAAGAGAGGCTGGAGACCAGGGTGCAAGCCCCTGGGCAGCCTGAGGCCTGGTGGCCAGAAGCCCTGTGGCCCGAGATCCAAGAGCCCCCGGGACTGAGAGAGAGAGAGAGAGAGAGAGAGAGAGAGAGCGCCCTTTGTTCTTAGGACTTATATAGTTGGTGGGCTAGGAGGGAAAAAGGTCACATATTGATTAACGGGTAAATGTGTCACCAGCTTTCCTGTGGGAATGTGACTACCCAAGCTTAGGGATGTGTGGGGGTCTGTCAGCCCCAAATCCTTATCTTGCTCCAGACTCCCCTTGGTCATCCTGTTGTAAAACAAATACGTGACAGGAGGAAGTTAACTACAATTGGGGCACTTTCCTTCTTTCTTGTTAACATAGTGTTTCTTGTGATGTTAGAACACCTGGCAATATTATCAGACCAGGCTTAGGACTGCTGAGTTAACATGTGAGACTTGTCTCCTTCCTCCTTCCTGCCTCGGTTTACTATTTATTCTACCTAATTGGTAAAAGGTGTTTCCTGGCAACCAGGGTGATGAATGCTGGCCAGTGACAGTATTGCAGACTCAGAGTTCTTCCTATGTTGGCTCCTGCTTCAGTACGTTTTGCGAACATAGTGATGCCTTTGGTGATGGTTTGCACATGTATGTCTGTCAGGATAGCGGCCTCCTTCCTCTGAAGGTAGAATTCTCTAGTTTTCCTTAATCATGCTTAGCCTATCAACCTTAACAACCGCTTGTTTCAAAAGGCTTCCTATTCAATCAACTTCTTTAGTGACACCCCTGAGGGATGCAGTAGAGGGAAAAGGAACTGTTTTGCCTTGGGGCTGTTAAGACAAAGGGCTCTTGGCTGTACAACTTCATAGTCCTGTAATATCCTGAAACAAATTTCTTGTGTGTTTAAGGCTCCTCAATCAACAGGGAAATATCTTTCTTTTCTAGGGTAAAAGAATAATTGATGAAGAGGGTGTGGAAAGCATCAATGACATGTTTCATGAGAATGCTATGCTACAGACTGAAAATAATAATCTGCGTGTAAGAATTAAAGCCATGCAAGAGACGGTTGATGCTTTGAGGACCAGAATCACACAGCTTGTTAGTGATCAGGCCAACCAAGTTCTTGCCAGAGCAGGTATGCGTGCAGGGTGGGATGAGTGAGGGATTAACCTTTGGAGGACAGGGGACATTCTTTGTGTTTGTTAATTACCTGGAACATTTGAAATAGAAATGTCAGTCTGTGTATGTACAACTTGTGATTTTAAGTTAAATACTTGGTTTGTAAATAATACATTCTTACAGAAACAAAATATGCCTTTTATAAGGGTGGGAAATTTGCTGTATGAATTGTGTTTTAATTATTATTTTGTTTCCATAACTTGTTTTTTTTCTCCCATTATGTTTTGTTGATGTTTTAATTGAAAAGAAATTCTTATGTTTGTATTTTATCTTGCAGGGGAAGGAAATGAGGAGATTGGTAATATGATTCATAATTATATCAAAGAAATTGAAGATCTCAGGTACAGTTCATGTTCAGTGTATAAAATACACATTTTGGGTTTGTTAATATTGCTATTTGTTGGGCTTATTGTTTAGGAACTGTTAATGGTGATATTTCAGCCCTTTGGTCAGGTTAACTTTAGGGGAATAGATATTTGTCTTTCCATAATATCACATTCCAAAAAATTTTCCATTTCTTCCCATCTTATATCCCCATGTCATCTTCCTACTCTGGTTGTCATACCTCTTGTGAGAGCTTATCTAACCTGACATACAGAACAGGCATAATTGATGCCTTTAAAGGTTGATGAAGTGCCCTTTGGTACCATTCCTCATCATTTGGGAATGGTCAGCATCCATAAGTAATCTTTAATTTTTTAAATCTCCCATTCCTTCTGTTCCCTTCTACTGCTCTAGCTACCTCTTACGTGTGAATCATCGCATCCCTACATACTTACCTGCCTCTCCGGTACAGAGGCTCATTCGTCTTCACATTTTACACACATACTACAAATGTTCACCGTATGCTGAGCACCATGCCATGGACTTAGCAAGTGTGACATAAACAAGTTCACAGTCTAAGTGAGGCAATTTAGATAAATAATCACATGTCATAAATGAAATGACAGAAATTAGTAAAAGGAATGCCATCACCTGGTATGGGAATAGAGATGAGACCTCCAAGCCCAGACTGGGGAAGTAGGGGCCAGAAAGAAGGTCAGGGACACTAATCATTTTTGTGTTTTGCTTAGTTAGGTTCCATGGTTTTCCCTGATGGCTCAGCTACTTTCTCTGGAAATAAAACTATAGTCTGCTTCACGGGGAGCCTCTGAGCAGCTCAGGTCTCATTTTTGTACCCATTTGCAGAAAATAACCAAGCGGGAGATCATATTTCACAGCTACCCCAACACTTCTCCAACTTGCATTTGTGTTCTCTTTCCCTTTCTCTCCTTCTGCTTAGTTTAGCAATCCTTGAACAGAGAGAGATGGGGAATGTTGCCACTGTTTCTGCCACTGCAAGGCACACTGGATCGCTTAGGTATTTTAAACAGCAAAAACAAATGAGAAGACATCCGATGTGGCAATAAATAGAGTTACTTTATTAACTGTTACTTTTTTTTTCTGTACTTATATCTCCAAGCTTTACCTTTTGGCGGAGACCTCTGGGGCATTGGTTCCTGGTTCTGGTCAGCAGTTACCTGGACTTGCATTTCTATCCTGTGTGGGCAATGCTCTTTCCCACCTACTGCCAAAAACTTGTCTTTCCTCATGCTCCTAGCTTGCTTCTCTTCTGTTTCCTTGGCACTGCTCAATTCTGAAGACTGATTCCATGCTCTGGTTACTGTGCTCTGATTCTTCTCTCTCACCCTGTTATTCTGAGGCCTTATGTAAGCTTGATCTCACCATTGGACACATGGCCTCAATTAGTGTTATTTCCTAGAAAACCGACTGAATTATTTCTGCTCCTCCTACTCGCTAAAAGCAGCATTTAATATTTCTTTCTTCTAGTTCTTGAGTTAAGACCATTATTTAAGTCATTTAGAGAACAGAGAGGAGGCAGGGCCTGAGTTCAATCAATGATCAAATCTTTCTGGGTATAGGTTAATAGCTCATTCCATTTTCCCAACTCTTCTTTGATGGTTCTTTAATTAGTGTATCTCATTCCTGAGGAGTAGTCTTCTAGAATCCCAGCACTGTAATTTATAGTGTAAAAATAATTTATGTATAAGCATAAATGAGCTTTGAATTTAACTTGGATTACCTTTCTGTTTCAAAATTTATTAATTTATTAATAAGTGTGTGACCTTGAGAAAGTGACCTAATGTCTCTGAGCTTTAGTTAATTCATCTGTAAGAATCAGGCAATTAATACCTGCTCGACTCAAAGAGTTATTGTGGGGCTCTAAGAAAGCACAGGATCTGAAAGTTCTTCAATTCAAAAGTACTCCAAAGGCCTGACACATTATTATTATTTATGCACAAGTTCTCCCATTTTGTTTTTATTCACTAGATCCTGCTCCAATTCATATTTCTGTCAAAACTTGGTCTTAGAAAGGCATTTATTTGTAGCTTCCTAAACTTAACACAGATATATGTATTGTCACTTGGAAATATATTTTGCTCAGACTGGTGTGGCTCAGTTGGTTGGGCGTTGTCCCACAAAGCAAAGGGTCAGCAGTTCAATTCCTGGTCAGGACACATGCCTGGGTGACGGGTTCGGACCCTGGTTGGGGCATATGTGAGAGGCAACCAATTGATGTTTCTCTCTCACATTGAGGTTCTCTCCCTTTCTCCCTCCCCTCTCCTCTCTCTAAAAATAAATAAAATCTTAGAAAAAAATAGAAAGAAATGTCTGTATTTTAAGTCTTATTATTCTAATTATAGAATAATATTAGTTACCTTTTTACCTTTTAATAACTTACATGCCATATTATTTTTTGTGAACTAATAATAGTCATTAATTAATTCTTGTTTTGGTGGGACTTAATTTTTTGTAGAAATTTTGGAAAATATAATGCAGTATAAACAAAATTAAAATCATTCATATTCACATCATTCCTAAAACAATTGATAACATATTGGTATATCTTTTCAATATTTTTTCAAAGCATACTTTAGCAAAGTTGGTATTAGGGGGTATGTATTGCTTTGCTATCCATTCTTTGAAATGTGACAAGATATTATGAGTATTTTGAAAATGTTATTAATTATTTTTGTAACATGATTTCCACATGGTTCCATGTAGTACTATCTTCTGTTTTTAATTAGTGTAACTACTTCCCTATGTTAGATAATTATATTTTTAGAAACTTTTTGATAAGAATAGTTATTGTTAACTGCATTATCAGTCAGGCGAGTTTAAATTCATTGTATCATTGATCCTCATAATAATTCTAGAGAAGTGTATATTTTTCATTTACATTTTACAGAAGAAACAGTGGAGGCTTTTAGAGACTAATGGTCCAAGATTTAGTGAGTGACAGAGCTGAGAGGCAAGCCCTCAGTCTGCTCCTTCCCATGGGAGTCTGTGTACTTCCTTTCACATCTCACTGTTCAGTCTCCTGTCAAATGAAATGCAGGCAGCAAGTGGGTGGGTGGGTGAGTGTGAAGAGAAAGAAAGGGTAACAGAGAGATGCTATCTCTAATAGCCGGTATAAGAAGCAGGTCCTACTAAGTAGCATGGGATTTGTGGAGGTGAGCCCTAAAGGGTTTAGCCTTTATCGGCACTAGGATTGTAAAAACATTGAAATGCTCCTACCAAATGCAAACCTTTATTTATTTATTTATTTATTTATTTAGGGATTTTACTTATTTTTTAGAGAAAGAAAGAGAAAGAGAGGGAGAGAAACATCAATGTGTGGTTGCCTCTCGTGCACCCCCAACTGGGGATTTGGCCTGCACCCCAGGCATGTACCCTGACTAGGAATTGAAGTGGCAGCCTTTTGGTTCACAGGATGGTGCTCAATCCACTGAGCCACAGCAGCGAGAGCCAAACACACTTTAAAATAAGGTATTAAAAAAAAACACAGGTTGTCTGATTGTTATATAAATCAGCCAATAAGTCAATGACTTGACTTAAAAGACAAGGCATTTATTGTCTATATTATTAAGTATCTTGTGTTTGAAAGTTTTGAAATAATAGCACACAACAGTATATACAAAACAGCAAATAAAACTGTGTTTTAACTTTGAAAAAAGACAGGTCATTATTGACAATTAGCTTATATTTTCCTTCATTATTAATATTCATTATTATGCACCAAGCTTTATGATAGGTATTGAAAATATGGAAAATTACACATTTTGATTCAGTTTTTATGTTATGAAGATTTTATGTATTTAATTTTAGAGAGAGGAAAAGGAAGGGAGAAAGAGATGGAGAGAAAAATTGATTTGAGAGAGAAACATCTATTGGTTGCCTCTCACATGCACCCTGACTGGGGACCAAACCCACAACCCAGGCACATACCCTGATTGGGAATAAACAAGTGACCTTTCACTTTGTGAAATGATGCCCAACCAACTGAACCACACTAGTCAGGGCTTGACTGAGTTTTTATACTTAGGCTGCCCCCTTGTTTAAAAAAAATGACAGCACTATATTTATGATTTTCTTTAAAATGATTTTGAAGCCATTTAACCTAGAAGTTTGTACACAGCTACTTAACCATTTACAATATTATAATTGTTTTGTGCTCACATGCAATACCAGATATATAATAAAACAATTTCATTAAAGAACTAGTAAGACATTGCGGGGGCAGGGGGTTGACTGTGGGAATGGAGGGGGTGGGACAGGGGAGAGTAATGGAGAAAAAAGGCAGAACAGCTGTAACTGAACAACTATAAAAAAAGAGTTAGTAAAACATTAACTTGGAATGTATATCACTGATTTATATACACTCTGTCTTCGGCTGGTTTCAACAGTGTCATGAATAATTTTGGTAAAGAATGAAAAAACACAGAGATGACTATGCCTTTGAGAGCTTAATTGTTACAAATAATCTAGCATCTTCTTCTGAAATATTTGCACATATGGCAAAAGTGCTTAGTAATACAGTTTTGGGACAGAAGTAGTAGGTAGCATTTTCTCTTTACAGCCCTATCCTGGTCACATTTGCTAATTTACCTTGGAAATATGTTACATTCAAGTAGATAATTGTGTTCTTGATGGTTCAAATCAAATCAGAGTAAAGCCCAGAGGACTCGCTGAATCCCTTTCAGCCTCAATTCCAGGCTGTTTTAGGATCTTACCATTCCGTGGTTTTGCATATTACTGACAATACATACATTATTCTCCTGTCATTAGTTGGATCACTTGAACAAACAAAAGAATGTTTTCGATTATCAGACTCGGGTTTCCTTGGAGATACCATCTTTTCCCATGACATATTCAGGAGCCAGATGTCTTTCAGCCAGTTTGGGGCAAGTTTGACTGACTATTCTTTGCAAGGGTTTGAGAATGTTATTACAGCATGATGAATAAGGAACTGAAGGGTTGAGAACCATGCTGCCACTGTATTTTAAGTTTAAATGATGGCTTTACAAAGCAAGGATAGCTAGTGCCTGGTGGCCAGAATGCAAGTAATCTAATTACTGTTGGTACTCTTGAGCACAAAGAGTGTGATTTCAAATTTGTAATTAGTTAATCTGGGAATTAAAAATATCCTAAATATTAATGTTTGTGAACACATTTATTTTTTTAAAAAAGCCTACCGTGCAGCAATGATGAAAGACCATTTGGAGGTCTTTTTTTTTTAAGCATGCAAAACAACTCATTTAAAATGCCAATTTATTCCTGCTGTAGTCAACTCTGCAGAGGCAGAGAGTAGAATGGTGGTTGCCAGGGCCTAGGAGGAGAGGGGAATGAGGAGATAGTGCTTCACTGGTACAGAGCTTCAGCGGGAGAAGATAAAGAAGTTCTGCAGACAGGTGATGACCGTGGTTGTCGTAACAGTGTCAATGAACTTGGCACACTGCAGAACTGTACACTTAGGAATGGCTAGGGTGGTAAATTTTATGGTCTGTATTTTTTGCCACAATAAAAAATGTTTCCTGTTTAATATATTTTTATTCACTAGGGCAAAATTATTAGAGAGTGAAGCAGTGAATGAGAACCTTCGAAAAAGCTTGACAAGAGCCACAGCAAGATCACCTTACTTCAGTGGACCATCATCCTTCTCTCCTACTATCCTGTCCTCAGACAGGGAGACCATTGAAATTATAGATCTAGCTAAGAAAGATTTAGAAAAGCTGAAGAGGAAAGAAAAAAAGAAGAAGAAAAGGTAGTGTTTTAAAATCACTGGTTTATGAATCCCTATTTTGTTTTTAGTTTTCAGGATACTTTAATTGGTGATTACAGTGAGTATACATAATCTCATAAGTATATTAACAATTGAAATGCCATTTAAATTAGCCAACAATTACAATGATGCTTTTCATAGTTTATCTCTACTTATATGTAAAAAGGTTACTTATAATATTATGGTAATGAATTTTATTTAGACTATGGCAAGGTAAAATTACTATTAGAGACTGTTACATTATTTCTTCAAATAGCTGCTCTTGCATTCCATTCATCTTTCTTTTCTGCAAAGCTTGCTGTACCATTATAATTCAGTGTTTTCATTTTTTCCATATTGTCTAATGCAATTAAATAGTCTCATGGATATCTTCTAATTCCTGTCTAGATTAGTTTAACTAAAGGCTAAACTAATCCATCAGACTGTCATTTAATATCATTTGCTGTCTCAAGTATTTTCTGCAGGGCTTCTAATTTGATTATGTGAAAGTTATTTATTATCTGAATCTTCCAACAAGGAGTTACTCAGCTTTTCACCACTGTTCTAGGCTGTCTTTTCCTTGCATCCTGATAATATTTCCTTCTGAAATTAACTGGGTGCAAAGAAGAGGAGGAAAATAAAAATACGACCACTTGTAATATGTGAGTGGTTAAATACTCAGGAATACTTTACATGTTTACATATTGATTCTATAGTGCAGTCAAATATATTTTGAACTTGCCAGTCAAATTAATTTTAAGCATTTTTGGCTAGATATTCAAAACTAGGCAAAGCTATCTTATTGTGAAATGATTTGTTACAAGGGGTGCACTTTATAGAATTACTATTGACATTTAGTCTACTGCTTTGCTCAGTTTATTTAGAAATTCATCTTAGGCAACCAGGCATTTCTTCCATCAACAAAAAAGAGTTGGTCAAAGTTATTGGAGGTAAAATTCTTCACATTAATTCTGCTTTATGTCTTTGAGTTAAAAAGGAGTGAGTGAAATAATTAAAACAAGGAGTTGCACATCTGTGGTTAGGAGGCATTGCAGTTGAAATTCCATTCTTCAGATGCTAATGTCTTAGCAGGTGTTTTCTGTGGATGGCTGGTTGTGGCAGCATTGAGACATCTATAATGAGTCCCTCTTAGGTAGGACAATTGAAATGGAAATAATGATTGTTGAATTATTGAAACCAGTGTTATTCAACATACTACTTGGATAAAAATGAGACGTGCACATGACTTACCATTTACATATAAAATCTAATTCTGTAGTTGGTCAGAATGTCAAAAGTTATGACTTGTGTTTAAAGGGTCAGGTGATTGGTGTTCATGAATAAGTGTAATCAAGGGTTTATTATTCAAGGTCATGAGCTGGTTCTGCTCCTTCCTTTTGAGTTAAATTCAGTGATTACCTAAACCGCTGTTGGATATGAATAATTAACAAAAGAAATGAAAACATAGGCTCTTCTGTCCATAGGTACCCCAAATTAATACCTCTGGTGCAGGTTATTTTTTTGATAATGCAGGGTTGTAAGCATTTTGACTGATAAATAGCATTAAAGGAAAAGTATTTTATTAGGATTTGTCTCTATTGCTTTGCAACCATTTCAAGATAAAAATATTAAATAAAATAGTTATTACAAAGTGATAAATTATGACTATTTTAGTGATTCTTTTAGATGTAACAATTATTAAGATAAAAATAATAGCAGATTTAATATTAAGAACTCACCAAATAACTGGATTTAAACACAAAAATCCAAGTAAGAAAAGTTATTTTCTAACAAAAAGTTGTATGAGGTTAAAGAAAAAATTCTGATAAAAACTGAATAAGCCAGATAAGGTAAATTGAGAGATGTTACTTTAATCTTCTGTGAAAAAAGTGGAAGATGGCTTTGAATGAGAAAAACAGATTAATACATACTGTAATAGCTCCTACTCAGTGTTTTTAACATGCTTTATAAAGCATTATCACACACATGCTATAGTGTGTCTTTGTAAAACTGAAACATATAATGTAGTGTGAACCTAGGAAAAATGTTGTGTATCATAGACCATATAATTGTATGAATTTACCACATATATCAATTTGTAAAATTTAATAGAATTTGTTATTACACTATTTAAACTTTGTTGTGGATTAAAAATATGAAAGCCAATACTATTTTAGTAAGCTTGATAAAAGATTTTGTCGTCAGTAACTTTTAGCTATAGATCCAAATAACATTTAGTTGAGTGTTTCTGTTTTTAAAATGTAGGTAAACTCTCATTTTAGCCAAAGAGTAGAAACTGTTAATAAACAGAGATTTCCCGCAGTGTTGAGAAGGACATCAGCTTTACTGACATTAGCGATTAGTCTTCCACAGGAACTCTTTGGAGGCTATAGCTCCTCTTTGGATATCCTGATTTTTGTCCAGTTGTGTTACAGGCCTCGTATTTATTTTATTTATCAGAGAGACATTACAAAATTTGTGTTCTGCCTCAACCTTACATATATAGTAAGTTTAACTAAAATTGTTTGGAACTCGAACTATTTTTTTCTCTGGAAAGTGTTACAAATACATAGTGTTCAAGTTTCCAATTCAATCACATAAAATGATTTTTACACATTTTATAGTGTTTTGACAACAATTCGAGAAGGGAATAGGAAAATACAAAACAGGGGAAATAAACTTTCATTCTCAAGGGTGTAGCCAACCTTTGGGGGAAAATATGAGTTTCTGCCTTCATTGTTCTTTCTTATTCCCATCTACTGACGCTTTGCGTCCCTGTGCTGCCTGGTCCGTTTGTCCCTTCCCCAGTCAGTTCTCATGTAAATCTACCCACTCCAGAGTATCCCCAGTTTCAGAATCATCTGCTTTTTTCTCTTATCTCTTTACATTCAAACTTGGGAGCAAAGCCATCTGACAAAAGGAATTCATGCCAGTGGAAATGACTTAGAACCAGTAAGCTTCTTTACTAGGGGTGTTTGTAATTTTGAAAGAGGAAGCATTAATCTAAATACTAAAATTTGGGGCAGCAGCCCCATTGAGAAAAAAAAAATCAAGTCATATAGGAAAGAATTATTTTTTTTACTAGCTTTTGGCTGAGAATTTCTAAACTTGTCTGGGGCTTGACCTTTCTTTGGGTTCCACTTTCCTAGGCTGTCCTGGTTCTCATAACTGCTTTCTTTCCTCCCCACTGAATCCACAGATTCTTTAGAAGCTCCATATCTTTTAATTTACTTTGTTTTGTGCTGTTACTTTTTGGTTCTGGTAGCTATGGTAGGGAGAGCAGCAACTGGGTCACTTTTATGAGTGCATCTGCGTTCAAGGTGGACGTCAAAGGTCTGTTTTACATCAAAGTTTCACCCTCTTTGGCATCCGAGTCTTTATGAAAGCTACAACCAGTAGCTAATATGTGATGCTTTAAGGTTTGGTCTTCTACCTTTTTTGTTGATCTGCAAAATAGGTCTACACAGGAGGAAAATATGGGAGAATAATTGAATAGATTATATTGCTTGTTTTTCAGTTACATAAATGCTTTAGAATGATTAGCAGGATTTGTACCTGCCTCTCTTCCTGCCCTCCACCCCTGATGTGGAAGTATTATAATGTAACTGAATGAAATAAAAACTGAACTACTTTAAATTATGGAGAAGTGTCAAATTATCAGTTTATTTCTCTGACCCTCCACTGTCTTTTTGAACTATTGATTGCAAAGCTTTTCTTAAAAAGGCAATTGGGAAGGCATCTAAAGTTCATCTACTTATTAGCACATATCATTCATAGATTTTAATATAACTCTCTTGTGTAAGGCAAACAAAAAGTCTTCATATTGAAAATAGAAAATTTTGTTTCTTTGCCAATGAAACATATCTTTTGAGCCATTGTAGCTCATTATCATCAGTATAAGCCTGGATTAAAAATAAAGTACTTTTGCATTTTTTTATGTATTTGGATAAAGAAAATCTATGATTCACACATCCCCATATTTTTGGATATCTAGCTTTAAATGACTCACATCGTAAATAAAAACTTCACTTACTCATCAGACTGCATTATATTTGTATTTAGTGGTGTCAGGTTGAAACTCTAGAAACACAGATTTCTTAGGCAATGGCTTTACTTTAGTTTTTTAGCCATTAAATTGCACCTTTGATCCCTGGTGAATATCACTCTGTTGACTGTTTTTCTCAGAAAGATTGCTAGTCTCTTCTTATAATAGCAGTATATAAGTACATAAGAAAAACAATCACAGGCCAACAAATAAAAATCGTATGTGAGCACATATTGTTACAAAATTAAAATGAGAACTGGCATGATAAAATAATTCACATCTAAGACTCAGTCTCTTAGTTGTAAAATGTTGATGATTCTGGAAAACATTTTTGAAATTCTGAGCAGAAGTGGGCTGTATCAAGGTTGCTCTATGCTTCTTCAGAGCCTAGCACATCTGTCTTCTTGTCTCCATGACAAATGTTGGCATTCAGTACATTCCATTGAGTGAAGATGCCCAATTCTGCACAGTCAGTATTCTGTAAATTTATTTCAAAGCATTTAAGTACATGCTTATAGTTTTTAATACTTTTCTAATTAAACTATAATCTTACTAATGGAAAGTACTACATTTCCCATTTTATTGCCACCTTTGCCTTAGATGTCCTTTTGATAGTTTTTAATATTAGTACAGTGATATTATGAGGTTTTAAATTTTAATTGATAAAATTACATTTTTTGCTGATATCATATTCATTTGACTGTAATACCATTTCATGTATAATTTTGAAATAGGATTTTTTTCATGTAGTGATGTTCACATGTAGTATATTAAAGTAGAAATAGTATGTAGCGTTAATGGTAATTTCATATTCTGGTATAAAGGCATTACTGTTTGAAGTTCTTTAATGATGCCATGAAAAGGTCTTTTGTAAAGGTCTAAAAGGCAGAGGATATTATTGAAAGTAGGTCTTTGTGGGAAACTGAGAAAACTGATCCATTTCAGATTTAAAAAAGAAATGGTATTCAACACTCCTACTATTTATATAAATTGAGACTTTACATTTTATTGCTAAGTAACTTCAACTGATAATCTATATATAGTCTTCTTAGATATAATGCTGCTTGTTTTTCTACTTACTTTTTATTCATACAAAATGTATTGCCTTTTTACTGTGTATTGTCCTTTGATGATATCTTTTAAAATTTATTTTAAAGTCTTCAAGCTCATGTTTCATTTTTACCTTCTTATCACTCTCGCTTTTTACTGTCTGGTTTGTCCTTCATTGGCTTGGCCTTCCAATACTGTGCCTCCTGATTTTGAAGGCTACAGAAACTTGAGGAAAGCAATCGAGAAGAAAGAAGGTTGGAATATTTCCCAGGTTTTTAATTAAAATGTCATTTAAATACTTAGTTGCCATTCAAAAGGAAATGTGTTATAGAATTATAGATTGTTTCAGACTAGATTAGCTTGGTGCTCCTAAAAGTAATGATTTTATAAAATTAAAAATACCAAATACCTTTTTGAAAATACTTTTTGAGTAGAAAACCCTGACTAGTTATATGAATTAAAGTTTAGGCAATTTCATGTGATTTCAGAATAAACTATCATAATTATGAAGGCAACTTACCCTTTGTAGGCTAAAAATGACCCCAAGCCTCATTTGATTTTCAAAATGCATCTTTCAGAAACTTGTGAGCAGACTGGCAGTTATCAGTTGGATGGGAATTGACATTTTGGTGCAGCCCATGCTAAGTCATGGGCGGGCTCTCTCCTCTTCCTATTTGGTGTAATCTTTGTTGAAAAACAACATTAATATGGCAACAAAGCAAAAGGAAACTGTGGCCTTACTATAAGATTTACAAAGCATTTTTAAGGTTGAATTAGGAAAACAAGTGTTTTAAAATGTATTTGAAGTGAGCATCAGAAACAAGGTATCTGCTTTTCCATGTGAAATTTGAACAGAATTTAGAAGAACATTTCTCTATGTAATAAACATTTATGTTTTCACTCATTCAGAATTGTGGTTTTTAAACCAGGGTCAAGTGGTGTTTTACTTCCTAGAAGAATTTCTCCACATAGATTTTTCTAAACACATCTCCATATTATGTAATCAAAATTGCTAAGAAAATAAACTAGTTTTTAATAGTGTTTATGTATTTTGAAGTACCACTTTAGAAATTTCTCTTTTAAAATAAGCTTTTTGAGGACATTTACTGTGCAACAATTAGGTAAACTAATATCTTACTTTAAATATGAAAGCTTAAAAATTACAATTTTTTGAAATTATTTAATAATTCCATTTCACAATTATATTCTATGCATTATATAGTATTCTAAAGTTTCTAGTTCTATAATTCTACAACTTATTCAAAGTATTTTATAATTGTAGTACAATTCTAGTTGTCCATGAACTATACTCAGTCACCTGATTTGTATATCTAGATCATTATGTTTATCATTGGAATTAAAGGCGTAAAAATGTGAAAATTTTTCTATTTTTTAAAATAAGTTATGTAGTTAAAGTAGTATGTGGAAAATTTTTTCCTACCTTAAAATATTGAAGTTATTTAAATGTACCTAGTGGATAGTTTGCTTCCAACTTTTGAATCACCCCTAAAGGGTAGCAAAAACAGAGCAGATTGATGTTCTAGGACAGGGCTTCTCAAACGTGAATATGCACACAGGTTACCAGGGGAGTTTGATGAACTGAAGATTCTGATTCCGTAGGACTAAAGTATGGAGCCTGCATATCTAACAGGCTCCTGGGTGGTGCTAATGCTTCCCTATCTGTTGGACTGAACTTCAGGTGCCAGATTTTAGAATATTGGCCTGGGGTCTTGGTACCTGGTTTTAGTCCCCTTGAATAGATTAATTTACCCAGGCCACAGTTTCTTTTTTGGTTGTTAGCAGAAATGTTGACACTGGTTGTCAGATGTTAAAGGGGTTAAAATCACACGAGCACTAGTGTTCTTCCCAGCTCTGAGATTCTGAATCTGTATAAAGTGCCGATCCAATGTATCTTTAATTGCTTCTTAGCTAATTATTTTCTCTATCAGTTTGCCCCAGTTTATGGAGGAAAACATGAATATTTGAAGTACAATAATTATAAAGTATCAATGTGTATTTTAAAATCCTAAGCTTTAAGTGATTTGTAAAGGTCAATTAATAATGTAAAGTTACAACTACTGATTTTTCTGCATCAGAATTGGCACAGACAGCTTATAATGTGAGCTAACTTTATGTCAAGTAAAAACTAACATTTGTTTAACTGGGTAATGGGGGGAGGAAGAGGGTGTGTTGGGTCAAGGATTTGGAATAAAGTGATTTTATGGGTATAAACCTGAGGAAAAAAGAATTTAGGTTAGTATTTGAAGTAATGAGGGAACCAATAAAAACAAAAATTATATGCTGCAACAGTGGCAGGTAAGGAAGGGAGACACAGCAAAGAGAGGGAATGGGGAATGCTAATGGGAGATATCTTTTCTAACACATTCTCCTCTCTTAGCCCTTAACCCTCATCCTGTATCTCAAGTATGGCACTGTTGGAGTGTATGGCACTGACCTTTGAATGGAATGATTGGATGAAGGGGGAGTTTCTTTCTAGATTTTCAGCTTGAATTGCAGGATGGAGGGAAATCAGCAGCTGTACTATAGTACAAGTGATGTAAGACAGACATTCAGTAAATTCAGTATTTTTTCTCTAGCAAAATGATTTAACAACACTCATGGAACCCTATTATAATTTACTTGATTCCTCTCCAGTTAAGATTGTTTTACTGATATTCCTACTGCTAGTTTCTCCTCACTGTAGAGGTATGTTATCTTCCATCCTTTATGCATCTTCCAGTCACCACTGAACTCCAGCATAGGTGCCAAACAGAGCTGTTTATGCACAGCCATAGGCATTCACATATTGGACATTTCCTGCACATTTATTATGCACATCCTGTGGGTGCTGGGAATGTCATATTGAGCCAAACAGACGTGATCCCTGCCCTCATGAGGCTTACAGTCTAGTGGGGAAGAGAGAAATTAAAGAGGTAACCAATAAATAAACATAAATTAAGAACCCTGAAAAATACATATAGAGGAAAAGTATTTATAATTTATCTTGTATGAGTATGAAGATATCAGTGAGAACTGGGACCCATAAATATTAGAGGCCAATAATGATAATAGCAGAGCCTAAATAAGTTTAAAATTATAGTCTAGACTCTAAATCTATTTATTAGGGTATTTATTTAATGTAGCAGAATATCTGAAAGAAATGCTAGCTGTTATAAAGTTATTATGATAGAATTTTTAAACTCATTCTAGGAGGGATTTTGTTTGGAGAATATTGCCTTATTCAAGTATTCCTTTTATTCTTAATAATTTGAAAATGTTACTATAACACAGGAGTACATTTTCCACGTGTGGATTCATTTAAAGTTAACTTTTCTTCATATTACTTACCTGATTAAATGTATGGGTCTAGTGTATAGAAGTGTAACTTCTGTGCCTAATTGATTATGATGGCTAAATCCCTAAAAGGGTCAAGTGATTAAATGTGCAAAAACTTTGCTCACTATAGAGTCTTCTGTCTTTTTCTCATGGCCACCAGGGCTGACCTAGTTTAGTTTTAACCATTAACTGACATTAATGTGTGTGGGTAGTTAACAGCTGATAGTACTGAGTAACTGAAGAGGAGGCTTCTATTTGTATGGAGAATCTTGTGGCAGACCCTGAAATGTCCTATTCACACAAAGGTCAGGCTGAACTTCAGACCATTTTGATGTGCAAAGACCCATTTCTGTGAGGTTAGCAGAAACAGACCTGTGCTGTAGGTATGGCCTAGGAAGAAAGCATCATGTGCTCTTATTGGAGGAGACCTGGACACTTCGTTGGGTGTAGCCAGTGTGGACAAATGTACTATGGCAGACTTGTTCTGGATCTTTAAATTTATTCTTAAGCCTATTAGGGCATCAATAAAAATATAGTTTCTATATCTTTGTATTTAGATGACAAACTTTTATATACTTAGATAGAAAAAATATTTTGATCCTTTGAATTTAAATTGCTTACATTCTAGTTAATTGGCTGTTTCTGTGACTAGTTCTTAGCTGTCTTATCAGGTATTATACTCCAGGGTATAATCTCTTCCTCAGTGTTTCTGGAAATAAGTTGTTTCTTCATTAGTATAAATCACTATACTATTGGTTGAATAGCAATTTCTGTTTTCTTCTGATGCATCAGACATGATTATTTTGGTCAGTTAAATAGTCAGCTCTTCTAGTTTGTTTTCCAAAATAATTGATGATTTTTTTAAATCTGAAAGAAAAAAAATGAACTGTTTTTCTCTCAAATTTAATACCATACTCTTTCCCCCAACTTTTTTTTAAAGTGTGGCTGGTAAAGAGGATAATGCAGACACTGACCAAGAGAAGAAAGAAGAAAAGGATATTTCAGAAAGAGAAAACAATGAATTAGAAGTGGTAAGTATGGGAAAATGAATTTGTAGATTTTAGTCCCTAGATTAGGTTGTCCTTGGTTGCTGATAGCTATACTAATTTAGATGTAGAAAAGGGAAGTGGTTATCACGCATCTGTTTTAAACTGTTTTCTTGAGAACCTCCATTTTTTAGATAGGTGGGGATTTATAAGTATTGGCAACTTACATTTTGTGTACTGGGAAAGCCTTGTGTGTGGGGGGGGGCGGATAGAATACTCTGAGAGATCAAGTACTGTGACTTAAGACAAAATTTTTAAGTAAATAACCTTAAAATCATGGAATGATTTTTGAACTGATGAAAAGTGAAATTTTTGGACTTCTGTACTTCATACTCCAGTAGTCTCTCTTAATGAGGTACCCAGTTCGCTTTGCCAGAACTGTGCTGTTAATGGCCACAAACCACGTTTTAGGAAGAAAATCAAGAAGTGAGTGATCATGACGATGAGGAAGAAGAAGAAGAGGAAGAAGAAGATGACATCGAAGGGGGTGAAAGCTCTGATGAATCAGATTCTGAATCAGATGAAAAAGGTACTTGCATTTTGGTACAAGGACAAAAATTCATTTGGGAACTTGTTTAAAACATGACAGAAAAGTCTTGACATTCTCCACTTCATCCTTGATGAAAACAGCTTTTATAACTGCCAACCTATGATGATGCCCTTCAAGGCTCATCATGTTTCTTCCCTAATTGGATTCAGCCATTGTGTGATTTCCATTCCTGTTTAGTACAAATAGTCTGTTGTCCCTGATCCATCTGAACACTCTTTATCTTGTTCACCTATTTTAGTTTTGTTTTATCTAGAATATTTTTTAAATAACTGCTAAGTAAATACCTAGATGGAGATTTTAGTTTTCATGCACTTACTTGAGAGAGAGAATTACAATATTTTGGCCCATCCTAGTATTTTTATTTTCTTCTTTTATAAATAGCCAATTATCAAGCAGACTTAGCAAACATTACTTGTGAAATTGCAATCAAGCAAAAGCTGATTGATGAACTAGAAAACAGCCAGAAAAGACTGCAGACGCTGAAAAAGCAATATGAAGAGAAGCTAATGATGCTGCAACATAAAATTCGGGACACTCAGCTTGAGAGAGACCAGGTGCTTCAAAACTTAGGTAAGAATTATATTTAATTCAAATTAAAGTTCAAACTACATCATGAACATTGAATTTTTATAGTTTCTTCCTTTAGAGGAAAAAATATATTAGAAGTCAGATAAAATGTGACTGTGTCTAGATAGTAAATGTTGTTTATTTTGTTTATTTCATTCTGGTACCTGTCAAGGCTATTTAATTCTTTTTTCTGAAGTTGTGATTAATTGTTTGAATGTGTATGATTTATGCTGGAAACATTTTCTAAGTTAAGAAGACTTCAGTAATTGTTAAACAAGTTAAGAGTAGATAATAGAGAAAGTGATTCAGAGACACCCTGGTTTGTGTTTGGGAGGTAGTTCTTCTGGAAGATCATGAGTTGTAAGCCTGTGAAATAAAAGTATGTGTCTCAAAGAAACAAGCCACATATTCTTTGACGTTTAGGCTCAGTGGAATCTTACTCAGAAGAAAAGGCCAAAAAAGTTAAGTCTGAATATGAAAAGAAACTCCAAGCCATGAATAAAGAGCTGCAGAGACTTCAGGCAGCTCAAAAAGAGCATGCAAGGTTGCTCAAAAATCAGTCTCAATATGAAAAGCAACTGAAGAAATTGCAGCAGGATGTGATGGAAATGAAGAAAACAAAGGTATTGATTATATTGTCCATTTAAGTCTGACGTTGAAGATGCTTGAGTCATTTGGGACAAAAAAATTATTGTGGTTTTTTTCCATATTCAATAAAAGGTAACCCTGTCTTGCAAATGATGCACTTCCCTTGGGCAATTAGATGTTGTTTCCTGTAGTCATCCATTAGCAGAGCCTTAAAGCCTTTCTTCAGAGTAGCTGAAAAGCATGTGGTCAACAGGGCTTCTTGGACTTTGATAGACATTTCTCCTGTTAAGACTCTTACATAAGCCTAACAAAAATAAAAATATTTCAAACATGCAAAAAAACATACGTAATTATATAATGAACACTATATCCATGGTCTAGTTTAAGATATTAAACATTACAGCTAGGCTCAAAGCCTCTTTTATATCCCTTCCGGATTGTCTTTCCTGGAGAGATAACTATTTGAATTATTGTTTATCATTTCCATGCATAGAAAAGCACAAATGTTCTCCTCTTGACTGAAGAGAGTACATGAATCTTGATCTGTTAACTGTTTTTGTTGTGGGGTCAGTTATTAACATTTGGCATAAAAATCAATGTTGTTTCCTTAAAATAGCAAATGCAGAAGTGATTAAGAAAGTCAGTTATTATGTTGTGTATTTGCTAATGACATTGACAATAGCTAAAATTATTAGGTGCTTACTGTATGCCTGGCAATGTTATAAGCACAGCACAAATATTAACTCATTTAATTCTCCTAATAGTTCATTGCCATAGAACTACAATCTCAATTTTGTATGTGAGAAAACCAAAACCTAAAGTGGTTAAGTAACACATTCAAGGTCACACATAAAGTATCAAAAATTTATTCATAGAACAACTGCACACCGAATATATAATGCATAGAGCACTAAGCAATTTGATACAAACATATTATAAATGTACTAGAAACAGAAATGTATTAATTCCACAAAAGTAAGAATTGACCATTTGAAATGCAGCAGAACTCCACATTTCCATGTTAAATTTCAGAGGTCTCAGCGCTAATTTCTATACATGTGGTTTATTCCATGAATTTTGTATGGGGTAATTCCAACAGGGTATTTACCTTATCTTGTAGGTTCGCCTAATGAAACAAATGAAAGAGGAACAAGAAAAGGCCAGATTGACGGAGTCTAGAAGAAACAGAGAGATTGCTCAGTTGAAAAAAGATCAACGTAAAAGAGATGTGAGTGGGCTTTCTCAGTTATATATGAATGTTGTGCATTGAACAGACTGCTTCACAAGTGGAGGAAAATTTTCTGGTAACTGTAACTATTAAAGACAGGCTAAGGACAATAGGCATTAATTTTATATAGTGTGTATTGTGCATAAAAGTGTATGCAAAACACTAATATTATTATAAGTTGTATTGAAGACTTATTTCCTAGGTGATGAGATGGAAGAAAATGGCATAGAACAGCTGGTTATCTCTAGGGAGATAAGATAGCGATTTAAGGATGGTCCCAAAGACAGTTTCCTCACTAGAGAGTCTTAGAAATGTTCCTGGAATAATAACCAGGCTTCACTGGAGGAGGCTTTATTAAGACATATGAAAAATGTTCACATTCTTTGACTTGAGAATTCTACTTCTGTGAACACAGACTAAGAAAATATTCTAAAATAAGAAAAATTGCTATGTGCTAAAATTTTTACTTTAGAGTTATTTGCAATAGTGAAAAAGGTAAAAACAAACAGTATGCTTGACAGTAGGGGGAATATATAAATAAATTATGGTCCATCTCATTGAATAGGTTGCTATTCATCCATTAAAAATTAGGGTTTGATAACTGCATAGTAAAATGAAAAATGACTGATTTAACGTTAAGTATAAAGTAGCATTTAAAATATGCATGCTTGATTACCATGAGGGAAAATTTTGAAGGATATATCCCAACATGCTAACTGACTGTTGTCTTGTTAGGGTTATAGGTTATAGTTGATTTGATTTTTCTTCTTTCCAAATTTTTGACATCATAGTTAATTCATTTATGACTTTTTTCCTTTAAAGAAAGGTCATAACCTTATTTTCCCCATTGTTGGCTAGGTTTTAGCTTTGTTCCTTTTTTTACCTCAACATTTTCTAATTCCTCCCTGGAGAAAACATGAATATGCAGTATATTTCAGAAAAATAGAAAGATATTTTGGGAGGTAACATGAAATTTAAGGAGGCAGAGAAAACTGAGTACTAAAGTAGAAAAGTAGATATTTTAACCAGATGATTCTCATATTTATGCCTTTATTTATTTCTTATTTTTCCAGCATGTCAGTGTATTTTAATAATCAGTATATTTTGTCACTTTCAATTCCTGGGCATTTTAGACCTTGTTTATACTGTTATTAATTAAATCAAGAAGAAGGACATTATAACACACTGCCTATTTCTTTTATCCTATTTCCTTTTTTTAATTGAGATAAAATTTACTCTTAAACTATACAATTCAAATTTTTAGTATATTCACAAAATTGTGCAACAATCACCAATTTCAGAACATTTTCATCACTCCAAAAAGAAGCCTTATATCCATTAGCAGTCCCTCCCCATTCTACCCTCTTCCTGCTCCCTGATGACCACTCATCCACGTTATCCCTGTGGGTTTATCTCATCCGGACATTCCATCTCCAAATGGAGTAACACATTTTGTTTCTGGCTTTCAATCAGCATGATGTTTTCAAGCATGTATGGGTAGTTCATTCTTTTTTATGATGTATGGATAGAGCTCATATTGTTTACCCATTCCTCAATTGACAGGCCTTTAGGTTATTTACATTTTTTCACTATTTATTTTGTTTTTAATGGAAAACTCTTGTATGATGGGAACAATTGCCTTACAATATATGCTTTTTATTTCTTTATTACTAATTCATATGAGCTGTAGGGAGATCAATATTGAGCAATTAACTCTTTGGAATCTTATCCACAACATATGATTATATACAATATAATATAAAGATGTGAGGTTGTCTAATCACATACAAAACTAATGTGCAGATTCCTTTCCTCATTTTTTTGTGCTGTTTTTTTGTGCATCTAGTCCTCCTTTCCAAATTGTTTCTCATCATATTCATGTTGTATACCATACAAAACATATGACTGAGCTTGAGATTTGACTTTTAATAGGAAGAAATTTAATATGTTGCAAACTATATGTTAATTTTTGGTAATTCATTTAAAAAAGATTTATAAACTTTCCTTTATGTCAGTCATTATTATAGACAATAAGATATGGCAGTGATAAGATAGAATTCTTATTTCTAAGAATTCTCATCTGATGGCATAGGACTGTGCCAGATCATGGAATTGAATAAATGACAGAACCAGAATTAGGATTTTTTAATCCAAAACTCTTCCCTGAAGTATAGCCCTATGAAATGGCATAAAGTGATCCATAATTAATTGTCTTTGTGATATAGAGGAGCTAGAAACAAATTGATATCCAATAGTAACATGTTTTATTGTCAATTTACCCAACACTTTCAAAGTTATTATAAAGTGCTAATACAATTAATTTGTGTTCCCCCATACTTAAAGCTGATTTTTCAGTTACTATATATATTGTAAGGTATGTTTACTGAAAATATCCTAAGCTATATTACTTCCTGTGTGTGCCTCAGCCAGCAAAACAAAATGTCTAACCAAAATGACATGAGAATATTTGTAAAGCATTTAGAAAAGTACTTGTATATAGTAAGCACTATACAAGTGTATGTTAAATAAAAGTATGTGTCACAGATAACAGGGGAAAGCAGGGCAAGGGTCAAGTTAAGGGACATGTATAAAGGACCCATGGACAAAGACAACGGTGGGAGGATTGACTGTGGGAGGTGGAGCAGGGCAGCGGAGAGTACTGGGGGAAATGGGGACAACTGTAATTGAACAGCAATAAAAAAAATAACTTACCCTCTTTAACCCTAATTCAGTTTTTCCTGTGTTGAAGAGTGTGGACTTCTTTTGGTTTGCTCAGCATCTCTGGCATATTTATTTCATTCTTATAGTCAACCCTTCCACATCCTTATGTATTTAATAGATGTGTCTTGTTTAAACAGTATATAGCAAGATTAATAAAAACACCAACTTGATCAACTGTCAAAAGAATTATGTGTCACAGAGATAGCCTTTCATTTTTCAGAGACAAATGGCTATATCACTATGCATTTGTGTTTATTGGAATAAAATATCTGTATCTGTAATAATGGATGCAAGGTTGTTGTTAGTTTAGATTTTGCTGAAACTCTTATAGTTCCCAGCAGGATGGGAAATATGTTAGTGTAGGTATAGGAATTATTGTATCTTCCAGTTTACTATTTTTAACTTATTCAATATTATTTTATAGCATCAACTTAGACTTCTGGAAGCCCAAAAAAGAAACCAGGAAGTGGTTCTTCGTCGCAAAACTGAAGAGGCAAGTTGTCCATTTGGAGGAAATATTCTGGCTTTGAGATAAATTATGTATTTCTACAGACTAACAGAATGAGTCGATCTCTGTCGCTATTTCAGGTTACAGCTCTTCGTCGGCAAGTAAGACCCATGTCAGATAAAGTGGCCGGGAAAGTCACTCGGAAGCTGAGCTCCTCTGACACCCCTGTTCAGGACTCAGGTTCCAGTGCAGCTGCTGTAGAAACAGACGCATCAAGGGCAGGAGCTCAGCAGAAAATGAGAATTCCTGTGGCAAGAGTGCAGGCCTTACCGACAGTGCCCACAACAAATGGAACCAGGTCAACATGAGTCTTCTGTTCCTAACAAAATCTTTGTGGCATTATTACTGAACGTTGGATTATATGAAAAGCAGCATATTTTCCATTGCACAATCAAATAAGCACATAAGTAATTATGTTTGTCTATTTTTATATGACTGTAGAAAAAAATATCAGAGGAAGGGATTGACAGGCCGCGTGTTTACCTCCAAGACGGCGCGCATGAAGTGGCAGCTTCTGGAGCGCAGGGTCACCGACATCATCATGCAGAAAATGACGATTTCCAATATGGAGGCTGATATGAATCGACTCCTCAAGGTGTGCAAAACAGAGAGTAGACATGCTTGCCCTTAGCTGGCTGTTAATTTTTAGTTTTTCAAATTTGCTCCCTGGGTAAATTTAGTACTTACCAATGTTTATTTTTCCCCTGTGAGCTTTGATTGCATCGTATATGAATAGAAGAACATCATTTTTTAAAAATTACACTAAGAACAGGTAACACGAGATTTGTACTCTTAACACTTTTTTAAGTGTACAGCACAGTGTTTTTAAATATAAGACAATGTTGTACAACAGAGCTCTCGAACTTAACTTGCCTTGAAAACGGCAACTTTATACCCAATAAACAGCAAATCTCCATTTCTAGATAAATATGATTTCTTAAAATCCAACTTGCTTTCTCAACAGCAACGGGAAGAACTCACAAAAAGAAGAGAGAAACTTTCAAAAAGAAGGGAAAAGATGGTGAAGGAGAGTGGAGAGGGAGATAAAAATGTGGTTAACATCAATGAGGAGATGGAGTCATTAATTGCTAATATAGATTACATCAATGACAGCATTTCTGATTGCCAAGCCAACATCATGCAGATGGAAGAAGCAAAGGTTTGTAATATAAAAAAAATGTTTAATGCCTTACCAAAAAGTATTTTTATTATTAAAAACATTTTGAATTTCTATATAAAGGGATTTTCTTTTTTTGATTTAATATGATTCTTAGGTTTTGTATGTATACCACTCTCTCCCTGTCTGCTTTCCAGATAGCTCTGCTCACTTTGTAATATTATTTGTAAAAGACATAATTTTTAACCCACCTTGAATTCAAATGTGTCTTATCTTTTCAACTAGACTATATTTCTTGGTGTGGGAAATTTTTACATGATTCTGAGGAGTCTTGGTAGCTAACCTAAAACTATCAAATAAACACATGAAACAATAGGCTTTTGCATTCTGTTTAAATATAGTTAGCTCTAAGTAATGGCACATCATATGCTGGTTTGATGTAGGAAGAAGGAGAAACACTGGATGTCACTGCGGTCATTAATGCTTGCACGCTCACAGAAGCCCGGTACCTGCTGGGTCACTTCCTGTCAATGGGCATCAATAAGGTAAGATCAACACTGTTTTTTAACATCTGAGTTTTTATTAATTCATTGTAGTTTTGTCTGTCTTTCTCCAGTGACCCTTTCCTTTGTGATAAGATTTTTTTTAATTAGAAAGTATTCCTTTTACCTTTCTTTAGAGGTGTTAGCAATATTTAGATCAAGTTCATTAACTTGTCATCTGTTGTGTTTGTATATTAGAACAGAAAAACAATTTAGAGAACAATTAACTCCTCTTTGCTCTAAAAAGGGAAAAAATTAAAAGAAAAATCTTGGGATGAAAACGAAGTCGGTATCATAACTGGGGTTGTACACTGATTCTTTAAAAAAATTTTTTTTTATTTTTGTTCAGTTACAGTTGTCCCCATTTTTCACCCATTACTCTCCCCTGGCCTATCCACTCCCCACCTCCCACTTTCAACAGCCGCTGGGCCTCCCTGCCCCTTGTCTTTGTCCATGGGTCCAGGGACAAGTTCCTTAACTTGACCTTTCCCCTTCTTTCCCCATCATTATCCCCCTCCTCCCTTCCCTCTGGTGACTGTCAGTTTGTTATTTATTTCCATGTCTCTGATTCTTTACAGATCAGAAAAAAAAATCAGAAAGGAAAAACTACAGTTGCATTCCCATCTTCTTTGAATGTGAATGCATTAATCTGTTACCTGTAAGAAACTTCTGTTTAAATGTTGAAGGGAAATATAATTCCTGACTCATTTTTTTCTCATGCTGGGGTTGTGCCTAGACCTTTTATGATGTTCTCTTACTTAATTCACAAATGCTAGGAAATAGGTATTATTCATATCATTTTACATGTAAGAAAACTAAGAGTCAGGGAGATTAGGTAACTTGCTGAAGGTCACCAAGCTAAGTAAGCAGAGGAGCTGAGATGAATCAAGGTCTCTCTGATGTCAAAATTTTTGTATCACATGCATTTGCTATTTGATACAGATCTTTGTATGGTGGATATGGTTTTGTGTGACCTGAGACAGTTTTATTTATGATTTTGGTGTTGTTACAGGGTCTTCAGGCTGCCCAGAAAGAGGCTCAGATTAAAGTACTTGAAGGTCGACTTAAACAAACTGAAATAACCAGTGCAACACAAAACCAACTCTTATTCCATATGTTGAAAGAGAAAGCAGAGTTAAATCCTGAGCTAGATGCTTTACTAGGCCACGCTTTACAAGGTAATTGGGACTAAATTTTATTTAAGTGAATTGCATGGTAGCTTTGCTCTTTGAGTACCCTGTACTGTACCTCTTTCCCCAATAGCTTGACTGAATAGATGCTATATTTACTTATGCTTTCATTAATTATTCCTTCTTTAATGCATGTATAAATTTGGGGGGATTAATTATTGTCATTTCAAGAAGTGATTACCAACTTAAAAAGGCTTAATTAACATTACTAAGCAGTTAGTTTTTATGGATAAAGAAGATCAATCAAATTTCTGAATTGGTTATTTAAATTATTTATATTAGCCAACTGTCATTACTTGACCCTGCATATCTGCCTACCTTGAAAAATTAATAACTTTTTGTTATGGCATCTATTCTACGTATCTTATAAATGGTACTATCATCTTGTTTTATGTGGGAGTTCTTAACATTGAATCTGTTTTGATTGGAGTATTGCTTTTTGTTTCCTTTTTGCTGTTATTTACACAGATCTAGATAGCGTACCATTAGGTAAGTATGTTTAGCTTTCTGTGTATTGTACAGCTGCATGAATTACTAATTGTTCATGTACACTAATTGTGGTACATCTTATTTTTAAAATTTTTATTGGCAACCACTGTTTTTTTTTGCATGATCTTTTTTGAAATGTATCCACGACCACAAACATACTAAGTCTTTTGTCTTTCTTATACATTCTTGATTTTAAAAAGTTTTAAGATGTTTAAAGAAGTATGCTTTAGTTAATTTTTTCTTTTATTATTTGAACTGCAGTTGTGGCTCCAGTTTTGTAAGCCCTTCTTTCTCTTTCTTGTAGGAAAACAATGGAGTATATATTTCTTTTTTATTTTTAAATGATGTTACTTACATCTGTTGTTTTAACCTCATAAGTAGCTTTCTTTGATATATACCTTTGGTGCATATTTGTCTTTGGTATATGGCTAGATTCTCAGCTAGTCTTAATTTTTGTAAAATTAAGCCACATATATTTTAATATTGTAAATAGAATAAAACCATCCAAAGATTATATGAAGAGATTGAAACAGTGCATAAAATCATAACATTTTTAAGTTAGAAGAGGCTTTAGTGATCATTGAGTATAGATGTTGAATCTTCTTCTCTTGCCACGACAACATTCAGTGAACTCTACGCACCGACTAGCAACAGCTTTGCTCCTCTTAGTGATTATACACACAGAGGGCCAGGAGCATTGGGGCAGCTGTATTATTTATGATTTTTCCAAATGATTATTTTTGAGCTGTTTTTATTTAATTAAAATTATTTTACAATCTGCTTTGAACTTTTTTCCTCAATCATACAGTTGTCAAGGTTTTCTAAATGCTTTTACCTAAAGAAGAGGAATGTACCTGAAAGATTAAATGCAGTTACTTCTCTGTGTCACCAGAATAAACATAATGTATGAATTTGAATTTATTTTAAATGATATTATACAAATAAAATACATAAGCTATATGATTTTTGCAATATTTATACTTCATATTAATCTCAAAGTAATATTTTTGAGATCAACTGCATGCTACAGATATGGAAAGGCTACTACTTTTAAGCTGTTCAAGCTATAATAAGTCCAGGTAGAAAAAGTAGGGTTTCTTGTATCCTAACCAAGGCTGCCCAAATCTTTGGATTGTAACCAGATTTTTGCCATTCCACGTGTTATCAGTGCAGTTCTTTTACTCCTCCTGTTCTTCTTTTCCTCCTCTTTGTTCTTCTCTTTCTTAGTGGCCCGACTTACGGTAATAACTAAATTCTTATTTAAGTTTGTGATTTCTTTTTATTTGGAAGAAAAATGCAATGCTCTTTTTGCTGTCCTTTTGTGCAGAAAATATTAAGCTGCTAATATGATGAGCAGCGTTACTTTTTCACAGCTTTCAAACTATTTCCAATTATCTATAGCTTGAAGAAGGGTCAGAAGCAGAGAGTTGGAACCCATTTAACTGACATAACCTATGTCTTACTGCAGAAATTTGCCCCAAGTACTGGGAACACAAATCTAGCCCAGAGGTGCTTGGATGAAAAGTATGGAAGGAGAAAAAAAGGAGGAAGTAAATCCACAGAAGCTAGACAGTCAGAGATATATGTATCTTAACAACATTTATTTAGCACCAATTTCATTCCAAGCATTGGGCAGAGTGCTAGGATTCAATGATGAGTAAGATACAACATTTTGCACTTAGGGCCTCGATGCCTTGCTTAGGGTGACAGACCATGAACAGATTATGATGCATTATAGTGAGGGCAGTGATTGGGGTATATATAGGGAGTTATGAGAGCACAGAATATCACCCAACAAGAATGGAGGAATCAATGAAAGCTTTCCAGAAGAGGTGACATTTGAGCTAAAACATAAAGGAAGAATAGCTAGGCAGAAGACAAGGTAGAAGGGGGGTTCAAAGCAGAGTGACTCTAGGCAGTGATTTAGCCACAACATTGTGTGCACGAGGTGTTCAAGCAGACTGGTGCCCCAGAGCAGTAAGGACATGGCACAGAAGGAGGGAACATAATAAGGCTAGAGGGTGAGCCAGGGCCAACACCTCATGCTAATGGCCTTTGAAAAACATCTTTATTTTCCCTCCTTTTTTCCTTACCTATGTTAGTGTCCCTATGATCATCCCTATCTTTGGATATTTGCTAGAGGACTCACAGGGCTCACAATATTGTATATTCACAGCAAAGATTCATGAGACTAGAAAGGATACACAGCTGTGTCATAAGGGAAAAGGATGCAGGAGAGTGGAGGAGTCCAAGTCCAGGCTTCCTTAATAATGTTTCTCCCTCCCACGAGAGATTACACAGAATGTACTTCTCCCCCTGGAATGAAAGTGCAGCCACATGTGTGCAAAGTTTATGCCCAGAGAAATCAGCACCCAAGTTTTCCCCAGGGACTGGCCACATAGATGCTCTCTGTCTAGTACACACCTGATTCCAGACTCCCAGAAGGAAACTGGTAGTTTGGCATAAGCCATATCATCTGCACAAATTCTAGGTACAGTGAGTTACTCTCATTAGTTAACTGGTGACTGGGGCCCCTCTGCCAGCCAAGCTTCCAGATGCCAGACAAAGTCTAACCTTGGGAACAGGCCTTTCTAAGGATAGTGGTCTCCGTGCTGCTAGGTTAACTCTTTTTTGTGTGCTACTTTTTAATATAATTTTTAAAAATGACTCAAAGACTTTAAAAATATTTGATTAACTTCCAGTGAAGAGAGATTATGCAATTTTGCACTTATATGAATGAACTTTAGGGTGTTTGGGAGTTATAAGTCTCTTCAGCTTTCATTCCGTGGTGACGAGAAAAGGTGCTGGCACTGGGCTGGATTTATGTCCTTGGACGGTGAGGATGGCGTGTCCTACCACCCAGATGACTGTAGTGCTCATGCTAAGTTCAGTGCTGACAAGGGGTCTGATTTGGTGACTGTCTGGGTGGCACCTCTGACCTCTAGTGAGGTTGGTTATGTCAAACCATCCTCATCTCTAAACAGGCACGCACATATACGCAGGAGCCAGATAGTTTTTCCTAAGCATGTAATGTTTAGTGGTCTAACTGGTTTCTCCCTCCAAAAATGATACAAGCCGATCTTAGTCTGCTTTTATACATGGGAAAATAAAGGCTAGGTTTATCATTTATTTATAACCCCATTTTCTATATTAGCAGCTAATTCTGCCACCTTAGCACACAATTATCCGTCTGTGAAGCAAGTCCTTGAGCCTTCCTCTGCTGGTGGGCTTTGAGATACACATTACCTTCATGACCACGGTTTTCTTCACTTGAGAAAGTAAACTCCCTTGTATGGGTCCTTGATGGGCTCCTTCTTAGATAATACTTTCAGTAGTAAGTATTACTGAATTTCTCTGGCATCTGCTAAACAGTGAGGAAGAACGGAAACATCAGAGAAAAGAGTTAGTTGACTTATGGGCACAGTCCACCTGAAGGATATAAAATTAAAAGCTAAAGGAGGTGACTAATATATTTTTATTAATATGTGTATTTATAATACTCTCTTTAGTTTTCTGAAGTGACTTTATAATACAGTGTGTGTTTTAAAAGCCTGCACCTATGTTATGGGCTCACTGACATTTTACATTGTTCACTTTCAGTGGCTGTTTTATTTACTGACTTCTACTAGTTTTATTTGTTTGCTTCTTCTCTTTTTCACTAGCCTGCTAAAGTGTTCTGAAACAACAGTGGTGTATTCATATTCATTTATGAAACTGTTGCATGCAAACCTGCTTTTATATTTTGTGCACATGTGAATGAGCTGCATGCTGATGTATAACTTTTGAGTACCTCCACACACACACGCTCTCTAAACAAAAATAAAAGTAAAGGAATATAAATATCTAACCACGAAGCTGTAGACCTGAAACTAATACAATATTAAATGTCAGCTGCAATTGAAAAATAAAAAAAATAAAAATAACTGAAATCATGTATTTATCAGAGTATGTATAATTACGTCCTGTGAATGTTGTTCTATATTTTATTGAACTTGTGGTTTTCCTGTTTTGAACATGCTTTTTTCCCCCTCATCCTAGGATGTATAATCAAAGGATTTTCTTAGAGATATTTTTCTACATTTCATTTTGTTTCAGTTGCTAAAGCCAAAGTGCCCACATTGAACCCTTGGGCTGATGTTCATTGTAGCATAGGGATTGCAGTCATCATTGAGACTGTGATGTGTGGATAATGCTTACACTTTGGGCTTTTTTTTTTTTTTTTTAGAAAATGTAGAGGATAGTACTGATGAGGATGCACCTTTAAACAGCCCAGGAGCAGAAGGAAGGTAAGAGAACCTTTGGGAACTTAATAGATTTTACTTGTTTCTGTAGTATATTTAATTCTTTTATCTTCTTATTTCAAACAATTACCCTTATAAAACAAATACCGTATTTTTTCAGACTATAAGATGTACTCCCCCCACTCCCCAAATTTGGGAGGAATAATGTTGTTAATGCTGCTGTTAGGTTCTCTTTACATTTACATTGGTGAAATATTATGTTGTTTATGTTATTAAATATTTTACCACATTTTTTGCTTCAAAATTTTTCCCCCTATTTTCCTCCCTAAAACCTAGGTGTGTCTTATGGTCTAAACATATGGTAATTTTGAATTTTATAGCTAAGTGAATAATATTAGAAACAGTAATATGGAAACCAAATTTAGTCATACTTAACCATGACAAATTTTAAAATAAAAATACTGAAATATTTAAGTAAGGAAAATGAGTTTTTTTAATTAGTTCATTTTAATTTTAAATATTGTCTGTCTTTGTTTTCAATAGATCAGCATATACAATTCCTTCCATAGTTGTAAACATAGAGGACATGCAGTTTTGTATGATACGTTCCCTTTTAATCTTGTGGTTGTTTATTTGCATCTAGCACACTGTCTTCAGACCTTATGAAGCTTTGTGGTGAAGTGAAACCTAAAAACAAGGTATGGAGGATTGAAAATGCCCAGTAACCACTCCTTTTCCCACTGTGTTTTGTTGTCATGATTAAACATGTAGGCCTCAGACTTGACCCCTAATAGGTTAGCAAGTAGTCATGCTTTTTCCAAAGCTTCCATGTGTAAGGTAATATTTCCCTTTGAAAAAGAGTTATATTGAAAAATTTCTGTGTTGTGGAATGTGTGCTTTACTGTATGCTTACACTTTTGTCACAAGATAACATTATGGAGGCTTATTTCTTTCTTTCACTTTTTCCCTCAGGTTTCTAAAGGTTTATTACCCATTAAGGAACTTATGTGTTAATCTATTAAAGTTTTCCTAAATTTCCTAATAGTATAGGAGATAGTGAAAAGTTACTAAGCAATAGTAGTTTAAAGCAGTTGATTAATGAAATTGTAGACATATAATGGCATATAAAATAAACCATTTTGATTGGTGGGAGATTTTTGAAATTTTAACATTTTAGTATGTGCTTATGTATTTCTTACTTTGTTTAACTACATCCTGAAGTGGTTTGATAATAAGCCAACTCCTAATTATCGTGTTGCATTAAAAGCTAATAGGCTACAATGTATATTTATAAAGTTTTTTTAAAATATAAATGATACATGCTGTGAGCAATGTGTAAGATACACCTGGTACTTTTCAGATTGAGTGTTGTTAACATTTGATACTAGATGAATAAACTAACCCTCTTGAGATGTTTGAAAACAGAATTCATAGTGAATATTTGTTGAGTGAATTGATAGAATCAGGACCTGAGAGAATAATACTGCACAGATGGATGGGAGGGATGTAAGGCCCCAGCAATTAGTCAGGTGGGGTAAAGGAGTAATTCAGCTGCATGTAAAATCATGAGTTGGGATCATCATAATCACCTGAAGAAGACGTGCCCCCCACTCAACTCTTGCTCATTTTTGTCATGACGGAATATGGGCCTGACACCAGATCCTTTGGTTTTTGAAGAGAAACTTTAAATACAGATTTTTATGTAGAACTTTTTAATCTTTGAAACACTGTGCAAACCTATCAAAAACCATCTTCGGGCTATGTGTGTGGTCCTTGAGCCATGTGTAGTTTGTGTTTTCTTTATTCTAAGTGACTGAGCGGAAGTTACCCAAGCTCAAAGAAAACATTCTAGTGTGGCTTGGGTCCCGTCTTAAGTGGAGGGGAGAATCTCGGAAGGTAACTTTCATTTTCTAGGCTCTGTGAAAACCTAGTTACCCCCCCTCTTGTGGGGCACCACAGAGGACTGTGACGTGGTGGCCTAAAGGTCATTCTGAAGAACCACTCTGTTAGGAATTCCCAAGGAAACGACTCCTTTCTGCCTTGGCCCCTGGCCACGGAGAGAACTGACTGTGAAAAACTGGCTATGGGACTTGCTCTTCCCACGTTTCGGAAATGCTACCTACTATTCATTTTGAGCTGCAGAGATACCTGGAAGAATCATTTATTTTTCCTCTTTGGGAAAATGAAGCTGACTGTGTGTTTTATGTAGGTGTGTTCCCTACTCTGTAAAATGTAGGGAACACAAAGTTGAATACGACAGGGTGCCTGCCCTGGAGAGGCCTGTAGTCTGGTAAACACCATGATTACCTGGTAATTCCTTAGTGATGACAACTCTGAGCAACAACAGGGCGATCACTTGGTTTTCAAGAATAAAAAAAGTAGGTGCTTACAGTGTGTTTAGGTTCTAGGAAAGTAACCTTCACCTGCCTCACCATGCTGCCAAAAACTGGTGCAGGCTGGTGTTGAATTATCCAGCAGGCAGACTCAACACACATCGCAGGGTAACAAAGTTTGAGAAACAGGCATAAAAGCTGATATTAAAGCATCTAAGCATGGGGAAATTTAGAACTCAGTTGACCTTCCCTGCAATTATATTTCAGTTCAATTTCTTTCTTCTTGTTCTTTCTAAATTATATGCTGAGGGAGCTGGCCATGAGCAGCTGGATAGCACAGTAATATTGGAGGCAGATTGCCTAGTAGGGAATCTGGCTTTGCCACTTATTAGCCATGTGACTTTGGGCACATAACTTAGCTTCTCAGTGCCTCATTTGTGAATTAGGATAATCATATACCTGCTCAAATAATAATGTGTGTAGAACAATGCCTGACATACAATAAGTACAATACAAATGTTGGTTTTTTACTGTGGCCTGTGAAGGTCTTATCTGGCTGTAGCTCTGGCTTGTTACTATCTTACATGCTATGTTTGACACACTCGCTAAGAAAAGACACACTGTATGTTTTTACCTATTTCAAACTAATACTAAATCTCTGTTTTCTAATCATCTTCTGTGCAAAAGTTTGCTCCTGATTGCTTTTCCTTCCATTCTCTGACTAGGCCCGAAGGAGAACCACCACTCAAATGGAGTTGCTGTATGCAGATAGCAGTGAACTAGCTTCAGACACTAGTACAGGAGATGCTTCCTTGCCTGGCCCTCTTACACCTGTTGCAGAAGGGCAAGAGATTGGAATGAATACAGAGACAAGTGGTACTTCTGCTAGGGAAAAAGAACTCCCTCCCCCATCTGGCTTCCCTTCTAAGATAGGCAGCATGTAAGTCTGGCCCAGCAACACTAACTTCTTTCCTTTTGCTTTTTCTTTTTTAATATGCATGTTGCTAATTTCTTATTCCTATTTTTAAAAATTCATGTAAATGAGATCTCTGATTTTGAACATAATTTCTGTTAGGTATTATCTCACCTAACTTTTTGGACATTCAAAATGATTTGTGATGGAAATGTTCTTTGTTGAGTTGCATTGTTTTGTTTCACAGTTTTAGGGTCATTCTTATAGGATTATAATTTTTATAAAGACAGTTATGAATAGCAGATACAATTTATTTAGCAATACCTAAATTAGGTTGATGTTATACCTATAAAACCATCATATAAAATGGAGCCTTTAAAGATTCTTATATTTGCTCTAAATTATATATGTCCTAGTTCTAAGAGCCTGGTCAGGATAAAGAAAACTTTGCTGACCATTTAAAAGAAAAAACTGAAATATGATTTACAGTCTTAATACATTTTGGGCTTTCCTAATTCTTTGCTTTAAAACACATTATGTGTCTGACATGAGTGCACAGACTGTTTTCATTGGTATTATTAACGATTTGGAGGAGTGCATATTCTCTCCCCCTTCTGTGATGATCTGAACAAAAATTATTCTACTCAAAACAAATCTTTTTTAGAGATTTTTCCTTATTTTTCTTGAGGATAAAGATTTCCCAGGCCAGTGTGTGTGTCCATACATTGTGTATTACATCATCTGTATATGTGTTTTGAATTGTGAATTGTGTTAAAATTAGATCAGCCTTGTAGATTTAAGTGATATTTTTCGAACTAACCCTCACATATGATCTAGCAATGATTTATGGGATGAACACATCACAGCATTGAGAAATACAGCCCAAAAGCAGCATGTACTGTGTGATTCTGCAAATAATAAATATAATAGACTTCCTCCCCTTGAATATCTGTTTCCCATAACTTTGTGCATTTTATGAAAATATTTCTGTTGTCACCTTACATCCAGTAAGCCCAGCTGCAACCTTTCGTTCCAAAATTAATTATAACGATGACAGAACTTACTTGCATGTGCTTGAGATGGCCTATGAAATTAACTATTGGAGTTGCTGTTAGAGATTTCTAACCAGTGTAGCTTATGGCTTCAGTGCTTTTCTGATAAGATGGCAGCAGAAGAAATGCTTCTGGTGAAGGCAGTGAGACAGAACTGAGTGCAGGCTTTAGGAACCCACATGTTTTTAGGGCAGTCTGTCAGATGAGTAGAAACTTTTGGAACTTCAAGACTAAATTTATGGCCTGGAATCCAGATTAAGGTAATACCTTCTTTTTTACTTTTTTTTTTCATTTTAAAAAATGTATCCTTTATGACAGGTGGAGAAAGATACCTTTTGGACTCTCTTTGGAATTATTTTTAAGTTTTCATAAATTCAGATGCTTTTGCACAAATTTTGCACCAATTTAATAGCTAGTCATATGCTTGATGTGGTCACTTTGATAAGCCTTAACTGCATGACTGCTATTACATAAACTAAAATAATTTACTCAAGTGTCCTTTATGATTTAAGTGATGCAGAATTTCTATAATTTGATTTCTTCCAAATAGAAAAATTAGGCCCGCAAATTTTAATTATACTTAGTTTTTGTTTTCAAATAGAAATCATGTAACCCTTGCTGAGGATCTTGCTTTCTAATTCCTCAGTGTATTTGTTTTTCTTATTATAACAATTAGTCAAGAATAGCAAAAATTCATTTTCTCAATTAAAATGTATTACTACCATATACAAAAATCATAGGCTTAAATTGTTAATTACATAACTGTTATCAACATTTAAAATTTATAAGGCAAGAACATTTTAATTATAAAAAGCTTATTAAAAAGTAATGTAGTTAATTAAAATAATTATGTTGGTATTTTTTTGTATAACTATATCTAAATATTATTCATCAAATATCATTGTTTCTTATATTCTGAAATTCTAATATTTTTATTTTTGCCATACTGTAAAGATAATTTTTCTGTAACTGAAGGAATTTTTATCAAACTAAAACATTTATGTTTAAAGTAAAACATTTTTGCTATTTGGCAGTATAATATTGATTTTTATATTAAAAAATAACAGGTTTGCATATATTTGAAATGGTTGCCAATTTAAAAATTAAATATATAGTTCTTAAGCTTCCATTAACTAATTGGAATATTTTCCTATCCTAGTTTTATTTTTTTATTCCCATGTAAATCTTTCTCAAGTTCTAGTTATTAATCTACTACAAATTTTAGGTTGAATATCCGCCAAATAAAATTGTATGTATATATTTAAGATTAGATGATTATATAATCTTTTTCTGTTTCAGTTCCAGACAGCCAGCTGTATCGGAAAAAAAACTACCAGAGCCTTCCCCTGTAACCAGGAGAAAGGCTTATGAGAAAACAGAAAAATCAAAGGCCAAGGAACAAAAACAGTAAGTTACTCATACTTTTTACCTGTTAGGTTGTATAAAATGTCTGCTACATTTAGATGCTAAAGGACAAAGGTGAAATTATTTTCCACATTTAGGCTGGCTCTGTAGTTATGACTAATTTGATTAATCAAGATAATCAAGTCAACTATTGGCTTGGCTAAGTGGTCTTCTAAATTCTCCGTCACACACACCTGGAAAAATGTTTGAGCTCTTGTCCCAGTCATGTATACTCTTATATATTTGTGTATGTTATTGTAAGAGTTAACATATATTTGAGGAGAGACTTATTAAATTTAAGCCTCCTAGAAAAATTTGAAATTAATCTTGGCTGTCATTTGATAAAATACATGGACTCAGCTCTTTGAAGTGGTTGACAAAAGCTACTGTTGGAGGGTGTGTGAGTTGTGCCATCTTCTTGCTGATCTTTTTTGTTTAAATTGATATTAACCCCAATTGTGGGGTTTTTTTTTTGCTAAAATCTTTTAAAAGCTGTTCGTGAGGATTGTTTTACTTAACAATGCATAATATAGTCCGATGACCCACTGGGCCATTGTAAATTGCAACAGCACAACAGGCAGAAAGGTGACTGACTGGGTTAGAGTCACTGTCACCCTTTTGCCTGTGGCACACCCACCCCTCCCTGAGGTCACCTAATGCGCTGCATCTGCGACATAGCCATGAGTGAGCATATCAGTGCCAATCTACATTTAAATATTGGTAAAGCTAATTTCTTTAACATAAAAATAAATATAAAAAGAGATTTTAACATATTTCTGTACCTGGGTGGACAGTGTTGTACCATTCCCCTGTCCTGAACCAGCACGCACACTTGACTTTGACCACTGGGTTAGCTGACTTGAATTTCATGGAAATTACCCTTCTAATCTTCCTTGCTTCCTGTATTTAAGGATATAATCTGCCTGTTTCTACTGAATCAGATGGCTCAAGAATAATTGGGTGATGTGGGATGGAGCAAATAAGTAATTTAAAAATAAATGAATGAATCAGTTGAGTGGGAAAATCACTTTTAAACCCTCTGGGTCTGTTTCTTTGTCTCTAAAATGAGCAACTTAGTCTCAATTCTAAAATCGTGTAATTTTAAATTTGGCTTGCTTGTTTTGTTCTGACTTTAGAGTGTAGCAGATAGAACTTTTTCTTTAGTGCCATCTTGTGGCCAATATAACAAAATTCAGTGGAAATAAAATTAAATTGTTCAGGGTGCATTTTATCTTATAAAAAAGGAAAAGAGGAAGGAAGGAAAAAAAGAAGGGATCTCTAATGAAAAGCTTTTTTAAAAAAGCATGTCTCATAAAAAATTCCTAACAAATCATAAACAATTAAAACCACCAATTTAATGTTCTTTTTTCTTGTAGCTCAGATTCTGGAACCTCAGAGGCTAGTCTTTCACCTCCTTCTTCCCCACCAAGCCGGCCTCGTAATGAACTGAATGTTTTTAATCGTCTTACTGTTTCTCAGGGAAACACATCAGTTCAGCAGGATAAGTAAGTTGTTACGGAAAAGAGCCCCAACAATTTATTACAATATTCTGAACCTTACCATGCAGCCTGTAGAAAACATTCAGCCATCTCTTTGTGTGGGAGATGGAGTCTGACTTGTGAACTCTTGACATACTTTATGTGTTGTTCTAACAGGAAATGAACCATAGAGACAATATTATAGAAAATTATTTTCCTGCTGAACATTATTCCCTGTTGTAGATTTGCATTGCTGTACTTTCAGCACTTGTCTTGCTCTTTCTTTTACAAGTATGTTAGGTCTGAAATACCTTTGAGACCACCTGAAGTTTAAATTTCTTGGGATTCTTCAGCTTCTGTGAGTGTACAAGAGCCTCTAATCCAGGTAGTCTAAGTTGAAAAGAGGCTAATTATTTACCTTTGGTGGATATACCAGCCTGAAAAGACCACTGTTATATGTGGAACATGTTACCATCATTTGGTTGTTTTATACAGATCCACCATAAAACTTCAAAAATTCTGTTCTTGGAATTCTGTTCTCTAAAAAGTACCTTTAAGGGTAAAGAGGCTAGGACTGAGGGTGGGATGTGGGGGAAGAGAAGTTGGAGGGATATAGAAAATATTATCTTCATTAAATATGGAGTAAAAAAGTATTCTCACATCGAGCCAGAATCTCTCTTGCAAGAATTCAGTACTAACAATGCTGCCATAAGGTATTTATTAACTCTGACTCACTTGCTCTGATTTTGTATGATAACAGTATGTGTGTGCGCTTGGTATCCAGTCTCCAATTACTTGTTTTCTGTGCTGTGATCAGTCTGTATATATCAATAATTTCTGAAACTTACAAGATTTTCTTTAAGATATTTGGCATGTTTAGATCATTTTAAATGGCTCTATAGACTTAGAGAAACAATATGATTTTGAAATAATTTCTAATCTACTTATAGATAAAATTCTTAATTTGATTTTAATATAGTTGAATCAGCCAATCACATGCCCTTCAAACTGATCTAGATAGGTAAATATCATGACAGTATGTTACTGAAAAAGACTCTCACATTGTTACATCATACTTCTCATTTAAGTGAGAAAAGAGTAGGAGAACATTCGGTATGTTTTGAGGAAGCCCATTTTCACTAGTGATACGAAGAATTACTAAATTTTCTTGACCTTGCATTCAGTCATAAAATGTTCTTTCAGTCTTTTGATAATCTTGACAATCTCATCATAGTTCCATACTTTTTACTGAAATGTTTTTATCAGCTACCAATAATTTGACTGTGTTGTCATTTCTGAAAGTTCAAACTGAGAATAATGGACTACTTTACACTTTCAAAAACTCACCCACCTTTTGAATTATGTGCTTCTGGGCTCCTTTGTGAGGCTGGTATGTTTCACCAGCAACAGGTGGATTCTGTGCATTGTTTCCAGTCACAACCCCTGCGAGCAGCGCTCACACTGTCCTCATTCTCCCCAAAGCTGTTAGACGAGCTAAATAGATTTTCATAGTAGCCAGATACACCGCCGGCCTTGGAGGCTTTAGGATAAGGCTGACAGGGGTGGGTCGCTCATTTTTAAATGCCCCTAAAGTTCCCCAGCTATTAGTGAGAGACTCTCTCATCACAACTCCCTATTCTTAAGATAAGTTAAAATCAAAGATTATTAAATTATGAGTGATTTGCTTTCCTTTCAGATATGTAATATATTTTTGCAACTGCCACATCAGAGTCCAAATCTAAAGTAGTTATCAGGATGAATAAAACGTGTGAATAGTTATTAAAATGGAAAATTTTCTCTGGTGCAAGTCAATTAAATAGAAAGAGTCTTGAAGTGATCCATTTTACTTACTTGATACTGTTCCTGTTCAGGACCTAAATTTCAGAAATAAGGGTAGATAGATTCTGTGGATCAGTAATAGAATTTTTTTTTCCCTGAAGACTTGGTGGATATAAGAATCATATAGTTTACTGGATTGGCTGATATCCAGTGCAAATAGAAAAGCAGGGCAGTATAGAGGAAGTGTTTGCTGTATTTCTATTATTCATACTGCTGATTTCAGTTCCCTCTCAGTATCTTTGCCTATTGATCTGCATTCTTTCTCCTCATAACTCTAACTCTTTCACTGTAGGTCTGATGAAAGTGATTCCTCTCTGTCGGAGGTACACAGGTACTTTCTTTCTATCTTTTCTATATTCTGGCATTTCATGATGTTCTAGCCTTTCTAGAAACTCTAAGCAAATCTCATTTTTGTTGCATGTATAACTTATTGTAAACCATATAAATGCACTAATATTTTTAAACATATTAATTTTAACATTTTTGTGATGTACCTTTTTGACAAAGTAGTGGTAAACTTTCCTTGTGTAATAACATAATAACTTGTCATATGTTTTCTGTATGTAATCTAATTTTTTTCTTTAAAAGTAATTAAGTTCTATGAGTACTGATTTCAAGAAAGTTTACTTCTCAGTGATTTTTTTTTTTAATTTCCAGTACCTTACAGTGTGGGAGGGTGAATATGATTATTTTTTCTTGTTTGTTTAGCAATTTTAAATAAAGAGTTTATGGCAGATTTTCTTATTCAAAAAAAAGATATGCTAGAAAGAAAAAATATTATGATAACAAACTATAGAAAGAAATTGAGTGTAGAAGAGCTTTTTTAAAAAATAAATATTTTCTACTGATTATACTACTTTTAAAATAACAGAGTTGCATTTTTTCCTGTTATGGATTTTTTTGACCTGTAATTTCTCTCTCTTCCTCTCTATCATTTCTTCTTCCCACTTATCATTTGTCTTCTCTCTTTTGCACTCGTTTCCCCTGTTTCATGGCCATTTTGCTGATCATCAGTAGATCCTCCAGAAGGTAGGCAGGGGGAGGGCAGAGCAGTTAATCTCATTTGCAATATTACCTGCTGTTTTTCCTTTAGTAAGGTTTGTTTTACAAGTTTGCAAAATTTATCCTTAACTTAAACTATTTTGATGTTGATTTCTGTATTTCAGAATGTGAATAGATTAATTCTAATAAAGAAATGCAATGGATATATGTTTCTAATTTTTATATTTCCATATTGCAGTTTCTATGTTCTATATTATGAGTATTTGAGAGCATTTTTGGTATCTAATTAATAAAATGCTATGTTTAATGTTGTAATTGTTTTTCTTCAGAAATGTGAATAATGAATGATAGTAAAACATATAAGAATAAAAGAATCTCTCCAGGAGCTATGCTGTAGTTTAATAGTAATAAACATACTATTTCTGTCTTTTGGGATGCAAAAAAATAGACAAGATTTTGAAGACCTCCTTTCAGGCTGATAGGACGATTGATTCATTAGGAGTTACTGTGAACACCAATGAAACTACCTTACCACAATAGTTTTGTGCTAACCCACCGTGTCCGCAGGGATATCATTGGAAAGGCTTACTGTCTGAGCCTCATTGGGTCAACATATAGCGTGAATCTGATCTGCCTCTGTTTTGTTGCCTAGTAACCCTGTAAAGAACTTCCTTCATGAGATCAATTAGCTCATGTTATCTCTTATCGATGAGCCTTTATTTTTGTGTTTGTAATGATTTTATTCATCTGTAATTCCTGAAACCCACTTTTTTCCTGATTTTTGGAATTGGGTCTGCATGATTTGTCCCCTTTATTGATCTGCTTAGAGGACCAGTGGAGGTGCTCCATTGATTTTTGTCCCCACAATAGTACACATTTTCAAAAACCTGTGATACAATGCTTCAAAAACTGAAATACTTGAACTTATTGAATGTCTCCATTGTTAGCTGTACTTATCCTGGCTTCATACTTCCTCTTAGTTATTTCTGCCCTATGTATCTTAAAGATTGTTTTCTTTCATGAAGAAGATGGAAACAATATTTTTTAAATCCCTGTATTTGTCTTAATATTATGCCATCTGTCTTGTATAATGGACATATTTCAACATAATTTTTCTTCCTGCTTCAAGCAAAGATACATCTGATATATTTAGCACATCTTAGTTCATTCTTTTCTTTAGTCTTCCTAACACAATATTTCAGTTCACATCCTGAATAAAACTTTTTTTAAAAGGATTTTGTTTATTTATTTTTAGAGAGAGGGGAAGGGAATGAGAAAGCAAGGGAGAGAAACATCAATAAGTGGTTGCCTCTTGCACGCCCCCTACGGGGACCTGGCCTGCAACCCAGGCATGTGCCCTCACTGAGAATCGAACCGGTGACCCATTGATTCATAGGTTGGCACTCAGTCCACCAAGCTGCACCAGCCAGGGCTGAATGGAACTTTTTAAGAATAAGAATAATGTTTTGATAATAGGTAATTTCCAGAGTGCTTAGACCAGTAGCATAAAGCAGAAACTCCAGAAATATTAAGCTTATGGGAATGATCCTTACAGAACCTCGTTATTCTTTTAAATTCTCATTCTTTTATCTTCTTTGAGATTGTTTGAGTGTTTTCTTTAAGTTTCTGATGTGTTTGATATGTTTTGATATATTTGACAGAATTCTCATTAGATTCTGTCCATGCAGCCTTGTCCTTTTTTTTTTTCGGATTTGTTTGAAATTTGCTTTCTTAGTATTTTAGGTGGTACATGTTACACTTTCTCAAGAATGTCCTTTTTGACATAGATAAAAATCGAGCATGACATAGAACCATATCTTCCAGTTATGATTTATACATTTTTATTTGTCAAAATTCATTACACTGAAACAGCTCCCAATATTGCTTCATTAAACTTAGAAGAGGTGAAATTGTTAATAAGAGAATCCAAATATATTACAGGCTTTGCTCTTTGGGGAATGGCACTGCTCTCTGGTGCCTAGCTAGTTGCTGTACTCCGTCACTACTATTGCAGTTTCACACATTGTCTCTGTCCTTTTGCTTAAAAAAGAGACGAGGGAGCAGCCTGATTTTGTTACTAGTTACTTAGAAAGACTTCTAAAAGTCAGGAAAAAACTGAAATTAGTTTCACGATATAACTACTGAAGTTGTTCTTTGCTCCCCCACTTCAGGGGCATCATCAACCCATTTCCGGCTTCAAAAGGAGTCAGAGCTTCTGCGCTTCAGTGCGTTCACATAGCCGAAGGGCACACCAAAGCCGTGCTCTGCGTGGATGCCACGGACGACCTCCTCTTCACTGGATCAAAAGGTGCTGGTAGTTGTTTCATAGGGTTATTTAACAGATTCTTGAAAAAAAAGATTACATTTTTGACAAACTTTGAAAATAAAAGTGAATCTGCTTAAAACCCATAGGGATCTGAAAGAGAATGTGGTTCAACCCCTGAATTGTATGAACTATATAATCATTTCATAGTTGGGAGGTATGGAAAAATCTCTGTTGATGTTATGTAAATAGACCATCGAGAGACTACATCTCCCTAATGCATGTGAGCCCTGAGCTTAGAAGTGCAGTTTACCTAAAAGTTTATAAAAGGCCATTAGAATGTAGAGTGTGGTAAAGAAAATAAGGTGGGTACCAACTACCGTTTCTTGAATACTTACTGTATGTCAGGGGTTATGCTAGACACTATACAAATTATATCTCATTTAATTCTCACCACAACCCTGATGAGATACATGTGGCATCCTTGTTTTACAAATGAAGACCCTGAGGATTCAATAAATTAAATAATTTTCCCAGAAAAATTCAGCTAGTTAAGCAGAAGAGCCAGGATTGGAAATCCAAGTCTACTCATCTCCAAACCTGCACTCTTCACTCCTTTGGTACAATTGTACATAGCTAGAAATTAACTATGTATGCTTTGGAGAGTTCCGGACCAAGAGTTTTGGGGTTTTGGAAAAGGGAGAGATTTGACAAGCTGTGGGAAATAAGTAAAACTTTAATAAGGAGGCATATACAATGAACCTTGTAGGATGGTTTGAATATTGATAGGTAAGGATTGGCAACCAAGATTATAGAACAACATGAGCGGAGACATGGAGGTAAAAGTGGGATGTGTTTGGAAGTAAATCCAATTGGGTTGAATAGTGGAGTATGTATAAGAGAAGTGAGTAGACAGTGCAGCTAGAAAGGTAGAAAGGAAGCACATACAGTAATTGAGGAGCTAGTAAAAGTTACTTAGTATTCAGGGATGTTACAAGACTCGGTTTAATGAGCAAACATTGATTGCTTATTGTCTGTGGAGAGACATATAAGAATCCAGCTAGAACTTATGAACTGTAAATAATGGCAAGTAGTTCCCAATTTAAAAATAATCTGCTCTGGGAAAATACCCTTTTCTAATGGTTCAAATTAAATCTCTCTCTCCAGGATAATTAGGTAGCCAACAAGTCAGCAAAACAAAGTAGAATAGTTTTATGTTTATGTTTTTGCATCAAGATTAAATTCGTCATGCTGTGACCCCTGGAAAAGAAAGGTGTTTGTGTTGTGCGTGTGGCGTGTTTTGAGGGGGTAGAGATGTGATCCAGGCAGAATGTGAATCGGCAGGAAGAGGCTGATTCGGGATGGCCATTTTAAATTCGGACCATCTGAAGCAACACTTGTTTGATAAGAGTATTTCAAAATTTGATACAATGTTTTTTAATACCACATAATGCATACAACCACTCATCTCTGGCTTCTGACTATTCCTTTATACCTACTTTGCCCTTGAACCTGCTGTAGAGGGTCAAGGATGGAGTCAGGATGCCTGTGGCAGATTAATGGCATAATTACTGTTTTCTTACTGCATTTCCTTCTTACAGGAGAGAACTTTTAAAATAATTTTTATTGTTAAGAGAACCCCAAAGAAACAAGCAAAATATAACCAAAGACACTGAAATAGAGGACAGCCTGGCAGTGACCAGAGGGGAGAGAAGAGGGAATTTCAGGGGAGAATGGGAAGGTTTTACAGGAACAAATTTAAAGGACACATGGACAAAAACTAGGGGGAGGGTGGTAATGGGAGGGGAGTGGGCAGGGTTGGGTGGGTGGGCTGGAATGGGAGTAAAAGGGAGGAAGCTGTAATTGAACAATGATTAAAAAAAAACAATTTAGTTTATATTGACAGTATCTCCCCTTTTTCAATTGTTTGTTTTAGATCGTACTTGTAAAGTATGGAATCTGGTGACAGGGCAGGAGATCATGTCGCTGGGAGGCCATCCCAACAATGTCGTATCTGTAAAATACTGTAACTATACCAGTCTGGTCTTCACCGTGTCGACATCTTATATTAAGGTGTGGGATATCAGAGACTCGGCAAAATGTATTCGAACGCTGACGTAAGTAACTTAAAGACAAGTAGCATAAGAAAATACAAGAAAAGGTAGCACTATCAAAGCACTTTTATTTATTTATTCCTATCCACTTCCAAAAGAATGTTATAATGTTTACCATAAGAACCCAGGGTAAAAAGCTATTGAGAAAATAAAATATGAGGACTTAATACTAAACAGGAAGGGATATAAATCATATGCTACTTGATGTGGTTAAATAATTTATGTTGCTTGCTTCAAATGAATACCACTCCTTGGAAAATGGTGTAAATCACCATTGTAGACAGTTAAGAAGTATCTGCAATCTTCAATTGGCAGATATTGAATAATGGACAGGTTTATTGAGGGGGGATGAACTTATATTGCTTTGTTATTAGCACACATTTCATAACTTCAGGTTATAGTAGACAATTGGAGAATGAGTTTGTTTTCTATGTCTGTTATTATGTATGTCTTTAGAATATGGAGCAAATAATGATTCTTTTTGCCATAAGATTGATGGACTATTTTATAATTGAAATTGAGGTGAACTCTGTTGGTTTAAATAAGAGAAGGGAGCATAGGAAAGGTTAATTTTTACTAAAATTAGGGATTTAGAATAGGGATTAATGATTTGTAACGTAGGGGTTATTAACCATTAATTGTTCATTTTTATTTGGAGGATTATTAATTATTGTACTGAATACAAGTCTCTTGAGGGAAATTTTATTTTAAAAGATATTAGAAAATTACCAATCCAGTTAACTCTCTAAAGTCAACTTTGAAAAGATTGATTATAACTTGATATTTTAGAAGTTAGTTGAGAAAGTGTTTCAAAATTTAAAGATATACTTACCATTTAGAATTTATCCAAGGAAGTAGAAATAAGTTATGTTTGAGTTTTTAGCATATGGTAAATACTGCATGTGTGAGTGGGCTAAAGTGAACAAACACTGGGAATAATTTTAAAAGTCCTCAGAGTCTTTAATACAAGGGAAGCTTTTTAAACTTTATTTATAAAGAGAGAGGAAGGGAGGGAGAAAGAGAAGGGGAGAAACATCGATGTGAGAAAAACATCGATCGATTGCCTTTCATACATGCCCTGAGCAGACCAAACGTGCAACCCAGGCATGTGCCCTGACTGGGAGTTGAACTGCAAGACCTTTCACTTTGCAGGACATTGCCCCGCAAACTGGGCCACACCAGTCAGGGAGAAATGGGCAAATCTTATAGACGAAAGGTAGGTCTGGCCCTCAGGGGGCTTCTGGAAGCTGCGGGAAAATGAATTACCTTTTTTCTTAAAAAAAAAAATCTTTGTCACATAATTTTTTCTGAGTGATAACTTAGTCATTCCTGACTCAGGGCTTATAATTCCTTAGTTTTATAATAGGATTGCAAATTAAGATTTTTAAGCTATGTCATCTTATTTTATTCATTCAAAACATTTAAAGTGGGTGTGAGGTGCCATCCTAAGTTCTGTGTGTACAGTGACCAAATAGGACACAGATCTTTTGTTGCTTATAACAGGTCTCCTAGAGATTGAAGGAGTTTTAAGCTGAACTCATGTGTGAAATGTGTGAATTTTTTGTTTGTTTTTTTTTCTGTCTCTGTTAAGATCTTCAGGTCAAGTTTCTCTTGGAGATGCTTGTTCTGCAAGTACCAGCCGGACAGTAGCTATTCCTTCTGGAGAGAACCAGATCAATCAAATTGCACTGAACCCAACTGGCACTTTTCTTTATGCAGCTTCTGGAAATGCTGTCAGAATGTGGGACCTTAAAAGGTAGAATTTTTATGAAAATGTGCTTCTTCCATATGGAAAATACAACTTTCAGACAGTACTATGCACATGAAACCCAATTTTTATAACCCAGAAGTTAATGTAAACATCATAGGCTTTTCTGTTCAGCCCAACACCCCTAAAAGCTTCTGCTCTCATTAGCAAACTCACAGTTTCCTTTCTTTTAAGTTGCATTGCCCGGGAAAATGTGTGTGAAGGAAAATAGAATTGAAACCTTAGCCTTTTAAAATATTTGTCTACAAATTGTATTGTTTACTGAAAATAGATCAGGATCCTCATCCTAGTGTTACCAATACCTTTGAAAGAATTACTTTTTGCAACATTATTTAAACTTTATATTATCTCTAATATTTCCATTTATAAACTTAATTGAACAAATGTGGGCATAAAACTTAAAGAGTGTTTATGAATATAAAATATATATGTGTGTGTATGTATGTCTGTATGTATAAAGAAGATAAAGTGGTTCAAAAGACAAAAATGATTGATATATTGAAAGGAGGTGTTACAGCTTTGATTTGATTTTCATATGCCACCAACTATGAGCTTTTATCTTTTAGCTGAGTATTTATTTTCGTTTCTTTTCTAGTTCTTAACATGCTGGCAGCAATAGAATACTCACTTACTAGTTAACAGACACTTACTCAACATCACCACGTCAGTTCCTGGGAAAACACTACGCCAGACAAGTGTGGTATCTGCCTCCTTAGAGCTCATCTTACAGTGGAGGGTAAAGGCCGTTAACAGGCAATTACAGGGTGCTGAGTCAGGTTTTCAGTTGGGGTAGTTCAGAGTACCCCCGATGTAGGAGGGCTTTGTCAGTGGTAAATAAAAGGAATAAAGGATTATTTATTTGAGAAAGTTTGGGAATAACTAGTTATAACATTTTAACAGATGACTGAGAAAAGATAACAAGCATAATTTATAGATAGATGAGGGAAAGGAAGAGAGGAACCACCATCCTGAGTGCTATTTTAGAAATAAAATGTAGAAAATTTAAAAGAGTGCTTGTTGAAGGAAATTGGAAAAGTGAGGCGTTACTTTAGTTTTGAAGGTATTAAATTTGACGTGTTAGGACCACCATTGAAGAAAAGGGTATGATTGTGACACATAAGGCAGAAAAGATACCAGCTTTTGAAAATCTTTATACTTTTTTTATTTTGCTGAAAAGGTAGATCATGTGAAACCTGGTTGATTTCAGCAACATGATTAAGTGCAGATTCATCTAAACCAAGTAACTAAGAGAATAGTTTTTGAGAAACGAATACCCTGAAAGCCAAAGACATTTCTGTGTTCTGGCAGTTTGATTTGAGGTAGGACTATGAAACAAAGGCTTATTGTCAGTCCCTATTGACTGACATCATACATTTCTCTACCAACTAGATACACGTTCTGGTCATTTTCTTATCTTTCTAATAACCGATGAAATGTACCACCTATTTTCTGATGTACATATGTACACATATGTGTGTGAATAGGTGTATGTATATATGTGTGTGTGTATATATGAGTGCCTGTATGTGTATTTGTATATGTGAGAGTATTTTTGTCTTTAGTAAAATAACTTCATTTACACTGTATTATTGATCAAGTAAATTATATTAGTGATATAGTCATTTTAATCAACTTCAATTGGACCTAATAGCATCAGTCATATGTTTAGCACATGTTTGGGCATTTAACAGATTAAGGTTTATCTGCAGTTAGGTTGGAGTTAATATTAGTCATTTGTCATTTTTTGGACTTTTGCTGCTTCTTTGTTTACTTCCTAAATGATACTAGTCAGCTTTGGAATAACTTCTTTAGGACTCTTCCACTTCCATCATAGAATAGATCAATTTGGCCATTTTTTAAAAACTCTAATTTGAACAGAGTTGCATAGAGGTGGAGCTAAAATAAAAAATAATTTAGAACATATTTTATGTTCTATTTTATCAAAGAACATAGATTATTTATATTGAAGCTTGGCCTTAGCATGCTGAGAAATATTTTCAAAGAAAATTATTTTTCTTTCTTTTTACAGGTTTCAGTCTACGGGAAAGTTAACGGGACACCTGGGCCCTGTCATGTGCCTTACTGTAGACCAGGTTTCCAGTGGACAAGATCTGATTGTCACTGGCTCCAAGGACCATTACATCAAAGTGAGTATGATAGAGTTGTTGAATTATATTCTGAAGCATTCGAAGTCATTCACCCTTTCTCTTAATCAATTTTTTCACTATTTTTAGCCTTTGCTTTTTTCCTTTATCTTTTCTTCCATAAAGAGTTCCTGATTTTATTATCTTATTTAATCATGTATTCTCATTTTTGATAGAAGATAGATTTGGAGGGATTTTAAAGATTTTAACTTAGTCACCCAACTAATACTTCAGTCTCATTGTCACCATCTTTTATACTGTGCATATTATGGTCTTCAGATTTATAAAATTATGAGCTAAGGTGAGGAAAAATGTATAGTTTGATTCTGGAAATGTTAAATTTGGGATACTAGCAGAGGACATCTTCGTGGAGGCCCAGAGTCTATTAGAACAGCAAGTCCAGAGCTCATGATGACTTACAACTAGAGATGAAGGTTTGGCAGCCATTCAAATAGAAGCAGATGTTCAAGGAGTTAGAGTAGATGACATGGGCAAAGGAGAGAGAAGTTGACAGGACTCAGCCTTGGGAAATACCTGTAAGAACCAATAGGAGTAAAAAGGGTTCTCTCAAACCAGTACGAGAGAAAGAGTGTAAATACTTTTTGCAGAAGCTTTGATTAAGAGAGAAGATCAGGTGGCTTGAAAATAGAATGGGGAGGCTGGGTGAAACGTGAAGGAATTAGCCAAAGAAACATATATATGGGTATATGTGTGCATATACATACATATACATTTATACATATATACACACACAGACAACAGTATGGTGATGGCCAGAGGGAAGGGTTAGCTGGGGCTGGGAGGAAGAGGAATAAGGGGAAGGGGATATGGGGACATCAGCAGTAGTGTCAACAATAAAAATAAAATTTAAAAAAGAAAGAATGGTATAAGGGGAGAAGATTTTATATTTAGACTTGAGCACGGTTATATGCTTAGGAAATGGGCTCAGTGGAGAAGAAAAGCTAAGGGGAAGAATGAAGTGTCAGTTGAAGGTAGTAGGAGGAGTTAGAATCAGATCAGAGATGTGAAACTTGGGAAGAAGTAAGTTCACTTTAGCATCTGAAAAGAAGGGAAGGAGAAGAAAATATTTGAAAATAAAAAGAAACTCTAAAATGTAGAAAAGGATCCAAAAATATACTACCGATCATGCTAACCTTTTCAGGAACCCACCAGATCAACAGCTTAGAGAGATGAAGGCAACTGAGGTGAGCGAAAATTTTTGAAATAAGGGCAAGGTACTAAAATAAAGTGTTAGGGGACTTTGAGATGACTACCAGGACTGCAGAGCTTTCTAATAGTGCTTACATAACAATCACATCATTTATTTGAATTTTAACTAGGTTGATATTTAGTATTTTTATTATTAAGCATATCATTTGTACACTGATACATGAAAAAATTCATTGCCTTTCTTAGAAGTCTACATGTGACATGTAGGCAAAAGTACTGTGCAAATAGGACTCAGGTTCATCCTGAGTGGTTCAGATCAGGTTAACTTAGTTAACTTGGTAAGATGCTCTAATGAAACAAATCATATCTGGTTAATGCACATATGTATGTGTTTCTGTGAATGAACATATATAAGTGCTTATTTTTAAGTTAAATATGATGATTGTTTTCTTTCTGCCTTTTTTAGATGTTTGATGTAACTGAAGGGGCTCTTGGAACTGTGAGTCCCACCCACAATTTTGAGCCCCCTCATTACGATGGCATCGAGGCTCTAACCATACAAGGGGATAACTTGTTTAGTGGGTCCAGAGATAATGGAATCAAGAAATGGGACTTAGCCCAAAAAGACCTTCTACAGGTAATGTAAAACCTTTTCATGGAATGGAGTGGGTACTTCAAAACAATTTAGTAGTCCATAAGAATTTGAAGAGCCTCCATGTAGATCTTCATTGTGGAGGAAAATATTAACAAGGTCTTCCTCTTCAGGAGTGTTTCATTGTCACCCACCTGAGTTACTTACTATGAGAAAGACAACGTTCAACACTTAATACCTCATAGATCAGGGGACAATAGACACTGATAGAAGTTGAAAGATCTGGGATTGTCTCATGCATGTGTTCATTAAATAAAATCAGTCTTGGGGTAGAGCAGTTACAGTTTTCCATTTTGTTTTGTTTTAGGTACACATATTTCAAAGAGTACCAAATTTAGCTAAAGTCAAAGTAGTGCAAATGATTCTTTACCTTACAAGAACACCATCATGCATCCAAAAATGATGGTTCTCTCATTTCCTGTAGAACAGTAGTTGGGTTGAAGTGCTTTGTCAATACAATGGAATATTGGTCTTTTCCTAATTCCCCAGGGAAGAAATTAGTTAACAGGTGAAATTGTTCTCAACTTCAACTTTTCCCCTACACACGTATGTGTGTGTGTATTGCAGCTGCTACCACTTTCTTGCTTGTGATGAGATAAAACCAAAATAAACAAGTAGCATGAATATTAATAGAAAAAATGGCAACAGAGACATATATTGCATTCAAAAGCTTTTATAGTTCATGATGTGGTTTTTATATTGTGTATATAAAAATATTTGTGCCTAAAAGATAGTTATACAGTCCGATCTTATAATTATTGTCTGCTAATTATAAATATATAGGTTAGTTCCAGTCTTCTACAAAGAGCTTTAGGCCTCCATGTTCTTTACCAGAAGCTGGAAGCACTGGTTCTGTGAGGCAGTCCTTAGAGTCTGCACACCAGGCTGTGTCTTCAGACTGGTTGTGTTCCATACATTTTGAGAAGGTGAGATGCTTACTGCCTGTGAAGAGGATGTGAGGCTTTGAAAATTTTGTACACTTTCCAGGTTTTTTAGATTGTATAGATGTTTAACATTATAGGCCTTTAATACTGATAATACTGATGACAATTAGACAAATTGGGGAGCAAATTAGATTTACTTTTTTAAGCCTCTAAGAGTGATTGCTTAGAAAAATAATTTTTACAATTTCCAGGCCATTCAACATTGCAGAAATTTAGTTTTGTCAATAAAAATGTTTGTAACTTTTTGGGGTGTGAAAATGTATGTTTGGAAGGCTCCCCTTAAGCTTCTGGTTTCTTTTTTTTCTCCCAGCAAGTTCCAAACGCACACAAGGATTGGGTCTGTGCCCTGGGAGTGGTGCCAGGCCAACCAGTTCTGCTCAGCGGCTGCAGAGGGGGCATCCTGAAACTCTGGAACATGGACACTTTTGTGCTGGTCGGAGAGATGAAGGGTCACGATAGTCCTATCAATGCCATATGTGTTAATTCCACCCACGTTTTCACTGCATCTGAGTAAGTTTTTTGTATGTGATTTTTCTCTATATTGGCTACTTGTGTTCAGATTTAATAAATAAGTTGTAAATATCTGGAAACATAGAACATGAAAACCTTGAAATTCCTGTTTTATTGTAGTGATTCTCATGTCTGCCTGTGTGTCTGCCTTAAGATGTGTGGACTGAACTAACAAGCAAAATAGAGACAGACTCATAGAAAGAGAGTGGGATGACAGCTAAGGGTTGGGGAGAGGGTTGGGGGTAGAAGGATTGAGCAAAAAGAAAAAAAGGACTCAAGGACATAGACAGCCGTGTGGTGATTGTGGAGAGGGAGAGGTTATAAGGGAGCTAAATGTTAATGGAAAAAATACAGTACCCCCCACCAAGATGTCTTATTTACATTTTCTGATGTATACTTCAGGTACTGAGTTTGGGCTCCTCCACCTTCATAATAGTGGTTTTCCTTATATCACCACTCCTCTTACACCATCAAGTCTGCTTCCAGATGACTAACTTCTAATTTTCTTTCTCCAGAAGGGCAACAAACTTGCTTTTCTGTACATTTTGAACAAGTCTTTAAAATATCTCTTCGTGCCTCTTCCACTTTCTTTTAAAATACAAGTACATAGTAAAACCACCTGCTTCCTCCTTCTTATGGAGGTTGGGTTGACTGATTGATTTGTTCACTTATTCATTCATGACGAGTCTCCGCTGTGCCAGGCACTGTCCCAGGCTCTTGGGAATAGAAAAGTGAACACAACAAACCCAGACCAAGATGTAGATTCCCATGAGAAAACAAGAAAAGAAATAAATAAAATATGTTAAATCGTGGTATGTGCTATGGAGAAAAATAGAGCAGGGAAGGGGTGATAAGTATATCATGGAGGCACCCTGGCTGGCGTGGCTTAGTGGATTGAGCCCCAGCCTGTGAAGCAAAGAGTCGCTGGTTCAATTCCCAGTCAGGGCACATGCCTGCATTGCAGGCCAGGTCCCCAGTAGGAGGTGCGTGAGAGGCAACAACACATTGATGTCTCTCTCCCTCTCTTTCTCCCTTCCTTCCCCTCTCTCTGGAAATGAATAAATAAAATCTTTTTAAAAATAAAGTATATTTTTAAAAAAAGAATATCATGGGGCAGGGGTTACATAATAGGGTGGTCCATGAAGGCCTCATTGAAAACATGACATTGAAGAAGATGCTTGAATGAGGTGGAGAGATGTTGTGACCATACAAAATGGCACAATGTATGTATAAGGACTTAGGAAAGGAAAGCATATGCACTATAATGTGAGGCATTGGTCTCATCCAAATAAAATGTAATTTCTCATGAATATCTATTTTGAAAATCTCCCTAGGTCATTTGTGCATCAGTCATGTTACTTAATTTAATTTGAGCACCTTCTTGATTTGTCTATTCTAAATGCATGGTTACCCTGATTTGATTTTGAAACCCCTGCTATGTTTCTGGGGTATCTCATAATTTGTGCTGTTTCCATCAAATCCCTCTTTTCATTTGGAGTTACTTTTTTTCACCTCTAAAGACCCTCAAAGCCAATTTATTTTATATTTTTCTAAAGTGCTCACCTTCAGTGCTTCATTAATACTATTTCCACTCTGCATTGCTTTCTTAAGAGCCACCATCTTTATGTATTCCCTTGAACACTTGTTGTGTCCTTGATAATTTACTGAAAATGATGAACACCCTGCAGAGCTGCAGGACACTCAGTATAAGACTATAGAAGTACCGTGTATCACTGTGGTCTGGTGGGTAAGGTATGATTGATTGTATTTACCTCTCTTCCATCGTAGTGTCTTATTTTTGAAGACCTGAACTTTTTCTCAGTTTATCCATTGAGTGTTAGATGGGAATGTATTTACTACAAAACTTAAAAGACAGAAAAATAACCAATAAAATCAAAAGGCCTATTTTCAAATTAGTTCTACTAATTTGTTATTTAAAAAACATTTATATTGTTCTAAATGCTTCATTAAGTCTTCATAAGAACTCTAGAAGGTAAATATTATTATTCCTTTTTTACAGGTGCTCAAACTGAGGCAGTTCATAACCTGTGTAGTAATTGTAAAACCCTTGTATAGTAAATTGTAAATTCCTTGTATAGTAATTTCATCCTATCTGGTATTTCTGGATCTGTTGTCATGGATTGATTTTTCTTATAATTATGGGTCTCACTTTTCCTGTTTCTTTTATGTCAAGTAATGTTTTTTGGATGTTGAACATTATAATGTGTTTCCAGTATCTGGATTCTGTTGTATTTTTTTAAAGACTGTTGGCTTTTGTTAGCAGTTAAGTTACTTGTGGTGCGGCGTCATCTTTTTGAGACTTTTTTTAAACTCTTCTACTGAATATTTCTACAGATTTCTACTGAATATTCTGGGTGTTTGATGATAACTCTCTACTTTGCTGATCAGGACTTAAACATCTCATAGCCCTCGGTGAACTCCGGAAATCATTCCACTTCGAGCTCACTAATGGTTGTTTTTTTGTCTGGCCTTAGTCTTCCTTTTTCCTGTGCAGCTTAGCCTTCCATCCGACATTATGGGCCCTCTCTGTAGATTTATGGAGTTCTTTCCCCATAGCTCCCTAGTTCTTTCTGCGTAGCTTTCTTCTCTTGTCTACTTGGCTTCTCGAATTCCAGCTACTCCACAGATTTTCAGTTCTGTGCCTCCAACTCAGTGGTTCCATGGTTCTCTGCTTGGATTGCCCCTTCCTGTACTGTGGTCTGGAAAGAGCTCCTGGGCCCAAAGCCAGTGCTGTCACAGAGCTCACCTTCCCTGTTCCCCTTTGCTTGGGACAGCAGCCCTGCACTACCCATTGCCAGGGCCGGAAAAGTTTTGTTCCACGTATTTTGTTAAGTTTTTACTTCGTTTACATCAGGAGAGCTAACCTGGCACCAGGTGCTCTGTTATGGCTAGTAGTGGAAGTTCAATTCTCTTGAACTTAATATGTCCAAAACTGAACTCCCAGTCTTCCCGAGAAACTGCTCATTCCACAGACTTCTCCATCTCAGTTGATGACTTCATTTTCTTCTGTGTTGCTTGGCCAGGACCCTTCATCCCTCCCTTTCTGTCATATTCCATATCCAATCCATCAGCAAATCCTGTTGGTTCTACCTTTACATTGTACCTCAAATCTGACCACATCTCTTCACATCTTCTGCTACCTCAGTGATCCGTCATGGCCAGCCCTTGGGTTATAACAGTAGTCTTCAAAACAAGGTTCTTGCCTGTAGGTAGTCTGTTCTCAACATGGAAGTGTTTTAAGTCTCTTGAGTCAAATCATATTCCTTCTCTGCTAAAAAGTTTGCAGGAGTCTTTCATTAAACCTAGAGTAGAGGCTATATTTGATCTGACCCTCTCAGCAGCTGTTACCTCTCTCACCTGCCCTTCGAGTACTATGGCTTGTTCTTTCTCTTGCAACCTCAGTAACCTCTTTGCTGGTCCTTGGACATTCCAAGTTCACTTCTCCCTTGGGACATTTGCCTTGGCTGCTCCCTTTTGCTGCCATGCTTTGCCTTCCGACATCCTGACCTTCTTCCACTATCTTTCTTTCTCAGAAAGTGTTACATTGTTAGTTTATTTAAAACTGTAATCTCTCCTATCGCCTAACACCCACCAGTCCCCTTTATCCCATGGTCTGTCTTTTTCTATGATATTTATTACTTTCTAATAAACTTTATAATTTAATTATTTATTATGGTTTATCGCCTATTTTCTCTTGCTACAATGCACGGTCTGCAAAGGCTTAGGGTTATGTTTGTTTGTTTGTTTGTTTATACCTAATTTACCCTAAGTACCTAGAATAGTACCTGGAACACAGCAAGTTTTTACTAAACACTTGTTGAGTCAATGGTTGAGTGAATAAATGGATTTGGATGAATGAGTGGATGAATGAACATGTATCCTTGCTGTTACTCATGAACATGTGCCATGTAGGCTGTTGAGATGGATTATTATTTTCCTCCCAGTTTCACTGAGATATAATAGACACATAGTGCTGTATAAGTTTAAGGTGTACAGTAAAGTGATTTGACTTAGATTGTGAAATGACTACAACAATAAATTTAGTTAACATCCATCACCTCACATAAATACAAAAAAAAGGAAAAGGAAAATACTGCTTTTCTCCCTCATGATGAGAACTCTTAGCAGTGAGAAGATTATGGATTAAAGATTAGAAAGCCTGGGTTCTAGGCTTAACTCTTCCCTCTACTATGTTACATAGTAAACGAGGCACTAGATTCCTCCTATCCGTGAAACGGATTGCTTAATCTCTGAAGTGACTTCTACTATTAAACTCTATGGAAACTCTTTCTTTTGGCTTTGGGTTTATTAGGAAATGGGGGAAAATCAACATTCCCTTTAAACCATGAGAGACATGGTAAGAAATGTAATTATGTAATGACTGGTCCTCCGTACCCACATACTGGGTAAACAAAAAACACTTCGTATATTTTTTGTTCTATGGTAGGAGGAGTATTAACCCACTTCCCAACAGCCTCCTGCTTTTTCTGTGTGCTTACGCTGATTTCATCCAGACACAACTCTTCCTTACTCCTTCCAGGTTCACCAAGCCCCCGACATCCCTGCCCCCTCCCCACCCTCTTCCTTTCCAGAGGCCTCCCTCTCACCTGACTCTGGGCTGTTGTGACCAAAGGCCTCTGACCATATGTCATATCCCAGCTTGTTTTCTGTAATAATGAGTGCAGTAGAGTGGCTGAGACACTGGGCCCTGGAACCAGACTGTCTGGGTTCAAGTCTTAGCTCTATTACTTACTTTGGGATCTTGGGCAAATTATGTACCTTTCTGGACTTCAATTTGCACATCAGTGAAAAGGGGAGTAAGAGCACTGTCTACCTCTTGTGGTAGTTAAAGGGAGTTAAATGCATCCGTATATGTGAGGGGCACATAGTAACAGCACCTAACTCCTACCTTCATAATATGAGCTATTTTTAATGTCATTATTATGGGTGCCTGTTAGATATGCTGATGAGACAAGATTCACTTTTATCTATTATATCTGTTAAAGACCTATTCATAAAATGTTTCCATAAGTAATTTTAATCGCTATTTCTTTATCTTTCTGCCTCTTTTCTCATGTTTATTTTTAATTTATTGTCTTTTAGTGATCGAACTGTGAGAATTTGGAAGGCTCGCAATTTACAAGATGGTCAGATCTCAGACACAGGAGATCTGGGGGAAGATATTGCCAGTAATTAGCATGAATGAAGATAGTCATAAACTGAATACTGTGATAATACTCTGTATATTCTTCATGGAAAATGTTACCCTATATTTATTAGGCAAAAGCTTGTGAATGGGATTAACTGGAAAATATATCTGAACCCAACTTCTGAATATAAATGTTTTCTAGTAAAATCGTGTCCTATCTTGTGCGCTTAATATTAACATCTCCAAATATATATTTGCCCTATAACTGATATACTGCTTGATTCGCACTTTTGTTTCGGCTGGATTTTTGTGGCTAGCTATAAAAAAAACTCTCAAATTATTTGAATTACAAAATGTCTGCGTTTGTGACAGTCAGAAAATACACTTGCAATATAAAGCAACCCACTGTTAACTCATTCATATAGGCTGTTCAGAAGATTTACTGTAAACATATTGGAAATGTTAGTCAAATTGTAGTCTGTTTGTCTTGTATTCATATCAGTCTGTGGAAGATTCCCAAATTTCAAAGCTCTCTTAACGTAATGGAAGAAAAATAACATGGGAATAGTGTTGATGGTTTTTCATAAGGTGGAATTGACCTTAATCTGCTAACAAAGAATGTTAAACAGTT